>NC_087063.1:58774200-58792058 GCF_963678635.1 Symsagittifera roscoffensis | reverse complement strand
AAACCCACCCTCATTATTGTGTTTAAAACATTATCCCTCCATCTATTTTCTAAAATAGTTCAATTGTAAGTTTTAAGGGCATGCAGATTCATTTCATGTTTTAGCATCTTCAACTCTCTAAAAATTAATTGTCATGCCAACTGAGTTAAAATCCATCTACCTGCTTGGCGCCCCTATGTACCTAACTCGAGATCCCCATGTACCTAACTCGAGACCTTCATTGTCCGCCCGTAACTCAGGCGATACTCAAGTAGTATTTCTTGTGTAGGTGTACCATTATCTCTGTTTCTGTAGGATGGCGTATAACTCCTTTGGGCTCAACTTGCCCCTGTTTGGGTCATAAAGGGGCATCGAGACCTCCATTAATCTTCTTTCGACCATGAAGTCTCTCAGCCTCGTTAGTGCCAACATCACGTGCTCAGGATCTATCGTGTTCCTTTCATTGATCCTCGTTACCAGAAAGCAAAGGTATTTACCCGGGACTTGTGAAACTGATGGAGGATGCGCAGCCATTCCTCCCAACCCCGGCCTCTGTCTAAATAGAAACGTTCTGATATTTTCTCTTGAAGTCGGTCTCTAGTCTCATGTCCGCCGTTATACAGATCGCGCTAGTCCTGTCTGACAAAATGAAGTCGCTGTCCGTTATCAGGATGTTCTCCGATTATTCATTGGGTATCTCAAATTTTGTTTTGAAGTTTTGTTTTATGGTACGCTCACCCTCTTCCTCCTCCAGTTCCAGCCGCTAGTCTCTTCCACTTCTCTGAGTTTCTTTATCATCAAATTTTCGGTGTGGGTAAGTCCTACCCCCTTCCCCGGGCAAAAATATTTATCGACCTCCCCGTCAATGATGCTGGCTCTAAATTATCTGGCGGTATCTCGAGCGGCCTGTCGGTTGCTGTCCAACCGAAGATCCTTCGTTTTCACGTGTTTTTCTGCTGACACGTCGACCTGCTGGATGCTTTGCTCTTCATCTCCTTTGCTCTTGACATCGCGCATCCACTCTAGTATTCTCAAGTTTGTGTTTTCCCTCCTCTCCATCTCGCTCTGCTCAAGATCTGTTTCTTGTTCTGGTGTGGAGTAGTCCTCTTGCGGATAGTGTTCGCTGTCGTTGATTATTTGCCATTCGTCCTCCGCTACCAACTCACCCACACTCAGTAACTCCTCGCCTAGCTCATCAGGCTGTATCTTATCAATCAAGAAATCATCCCCGTACCTATTGTACCTCATGCCTCTCCGTTTGCGGTTGCCACTCCTTGTTTCTGCTGTTATTGGCAAGTCCGGTTCCGTCCACTTTGGCACCTCGTTCTGCTCTGGATCATTCCAGTCTTCTTCTACAAAGGATTCCGCATCTGAGCCTGCTTCTATCTTTTCATTGTCGTCCAAGCTCACGTCCTCGTTGCCACCATTCTTTTCTCAGCCTTTTTCGTTCACTTCGCATGCTGTCTCTACCAATAGGTACTCTAGTCCCTCCATATTCTGAGGTACGCACCAGTCATCCAGAGATGGGACGTGAGGCTTCAGATTTTCGTAATGCGCTGCTCGCCCCGTACTCAAGCGGTAGAGCCGTCCCTGCTGGTGTACTTCCGTGATCATGAACGGTCCTCGACAATTCTTGAGTAATGTTTTCGTACCCTTAGTAGGTAAAACATTCTGGAACACCCAGCCGTATTGGCCCAATGCATACGGTTTAGTTTGAAGTATCTTCTCATCGTATTTCTTCCGCTACCTCATTTGTGATTGCGCCGTGTTCCTCCTGCAGAGCTCGTTTAGTTCCTGTTGCCTCGTGACCGCTTCCTTCACATAAGCTTGAGGCGAGGTCTTTTTTCCTTCGTATTCTGGGTAAAAGAACGTTAGGGGCATTGCTCTCTCCCTGCCCGTTAACATCATGAAGGGACTAAATCCTGTTGTCGAGTGTTGCTTGCTGTTGTAAGCCCCGACTTTTTGCGGCAGTTTTTTATCCCAGTCTGACATGTATCTCGAGCATTATACACTCAGCATGTTCACTAATGTTCTGTTCTGTCTCTCCACTAACACGTTAGTCTGAGGATGGTAAAGCGTGGAGTGCGCTTGAGCAATGTGTGACCTCTTCATCAATTCTTTTGTGAGGTCACCCACGAAGGTTTTCCTGTTGTCTGACTGAAATGTCATCGGACAAACATATCGTGATATCCAATGTGTTATCAAGTGGTCACAAGTCTCCTCCGCTGAAGCTGTTTGACAGGGCACCGCTTCGCCAATTTCGTAAAGTGGTCTATTATGACCAGTATCTGGTTATATCCCGACTCTGTCATGCAGATCTTGTGATGGTCTATCTGCACAACCTCAATGATTTCCGAGCTCTCAACGGACTTGAGCAGGAACTCCATCCTCCTTGGATCTTTCACCTGTAGACATGCCAGACAGGCTCTCGCAGGCCTTCCTTAATCCCGGCCAATCAAACCTGTGTAGTGTTCTCTGTTGCACTTTGCCTATCCCCTGATGCCCCAATTGATCGTGTGATCTGAATAAAACCTCCGTCTGGTACAATTGTGGTAGTATGATGAGGTTATGCTTGTGTAGTAACTTCTCCTCATCCTTTTTCCTGCATGCTACCACCCCATCAGCTGTGTGATAAATCTTTTCTCTCTTTGTAGAACTGGCTCAAGATCATGTAGCTGTCTTCTTCAGATCCCCTTACTCTTGGGCTCCCGCCCGGATCCATCTGGAGAGGTTGCTTGTCCTCTTGTCATTCTTTTGGGCTCGTATCACATCCGACAGCCTATATCTCGCCTTGACGTGTTCCTTCAGTGCCATTATTTGACCATTCATTTCTCCGGGACTGTGGATGTCATCTTTCAGTTTGACGCAAACTATGCTCCTCAAGACCTTCCTGTCATCTTCTGGCACCAGGTTTGTTCTGACATTCGAGTTGCATGATAGCTCCCTGAACGGTTTCCTTGATACTGCAATTTTCTCAAGTTTTTCATCTCCGCGCACATCCTGCTGATCCAATTTGTACGTTCCTGAGGAGGGATCCGTCTCTAGCTCCCTGTCGCAGTGCCTCATCTTCTCTTCTGCCAATATCATGCATAGACTATCTTGGTCATCGCTGCTCTTCTCTGAGTCTTCATCCAATTCTTCAAATTTTCTTCTTCAGCATCTTCCTCTGCAATGGGCCACTCCCTGGACTCTTGACTAGGTCCAAGGTGTTCAGCCTCCTCCTTGAATGCCACCTTCTTCTTCCTGACCATAGTCCGCTCAAGTATGTCCTCAGGGATTCTCTCAACCAATGGCTGCACAACTTCTTTTCCATCAGGTTTCTTTTCTTTCAAGGATCCTCGCCACCATCCGCATCATTCCTTCTCAATATCGTGAACTATGGTTCCTCTTCACCATTTTCTTTTACCACGGGTTTATCGTCTCCCAGTTTCTCGAGTACTCTCTTCAAGTCTTCATCTATCTCTGCTCTTCCCGTTTCTACTTGGTTGAGATCATAGCCTTTTGCCTTGAGTGTCTCCCTCACAATTTTTGATTTGAGCATTATCTCCATTGACATCCTTTGGGTTTTTTTTTCAAGATTGTTTTCTCTGGACGTTCCTTTGGTAATTCAGGGTGATCGTCTATAGGTTTGCCAGACTTGTCGAGCCATCTCGTGAGTGGAAGACTATCATACGTTTCTTTATCCATGAAGGAGAAGCCATCTTTGATTTCTGGCCTATCTGCCTCCCTCTGTTCCTGTCTCTCGTAGAACTCCGTTTTCTTACTCAAGCTATCGGCATTTTGACGTTTGTCTCTCGTCCCATGCTCAAATATCATGTTGTATCCGTCCATGCGAACTATCCATCTCCCTATGTAGCTCTGATCCTTTGAGTACGTTTTCAACCAGCTGAGTGCCCTGTTGTAGCTTGAACGGCTAGCCCCGTATTTTTTGACAAAGGTAACCACTGCGAAAATCTCTGCTTTGGGCGCCCCGTATTTTTCGACAAAGGTAACCACTGCGAACATCTCTGCTTTGGGTGCCCCGTACTTCCAGCGCGTACATTCCCTTTTCCATTGGCATCCCTAGCATCGGTGCTTCGCACAACTCCTTCTTTATTCTCTGGAATGACTCTTCTGCCGCATTGTTCCACGTGAATTTCTTGCCCTTGTGCCTCATCAGTTGTTGCATCGGGTACACTTTGTCCGCATAGCCCCTAATGAACTCCCTGTAAAAGTTTGCAAAACCCAAGAAGCTCATCAGTTGATGTTCCGTTTTTGGCGATTTCCAGGTCAGAACTGCTTCTACTGCATCTGGGTCTGGTCTGATGCCGTGTCTGTCCACCATCCTCCCCAGGTATTTAATCGAGTCCTTGAGTATTTCGCACTTTGATGGCTTGCATTTTAGTCCCGATCTTTTCATGCAGGCGAACACTTCGTCTAGTCGCTCGATGTAGTCCTCTAGTGTCGGTGTCGCAATTACCACGTCATCCAAGTAGCACATTACCAGGTTGCCACATTTCTTGGTTACACCTATCAATGCATGTGCCATCAATTAATGAAACGTAGCCGTGGCGTTGCAAAGTCCAAAGGGCGTCCTCTTCCCTTGAGACAGCCCCAGATCGCAGGCAAACCCTGTTTTATCCCTGTCTTGCTTCCTCAGTGGAACCTGCCAAAAAATTCTAAATCAAGAGTCGTAAAAAATTTTGCGTCCCCTAACTTTGAGAGGCTCTCATGAAACCTAGGTATGGGATAGGCATCCTTCACCGTGACGGAGTTCAGGTATCGAAAGTCACAACAAAACCTCAATTGGTCGTATTTCTTTTTAGCCATCACCACTCCACACACCCACGGTGATTTGGATGGTTCTATCATATCATACTCTAGTAAGGTCTCTATCTCTTTTCAAAATGCATCCGATTTGTGTGGGGCCATACGCCTCGCCCCCTCCCTGTGCGGCACCTCCGACTCTTCAAGCTCTATTTCATGTTCAACAAAATTACAAGATCCAATGACTGCCTTATGTTTCGAAAAAACGTCCTCATTCCGCTCCAGTACGTCCTTGATGGCTTCGAGCTGATCATCCGTTACCTTGCCCCTCAAGTGCTTTAATTCAGGTAAAACCGGTTTATCTATTTCCATTTCCTCTAGTGTGGTTCTTTCCGGAAAATTTGAACAGCTCGAAAGTCCATTGTCTGTCTCTGACTTAAGCGATTTCACAAGACTTGATGAATCTTTTACTTTTTTTAATCTTCTCAAGATACAAATCTTGTCCCTATGATTGGGACAATCAAGAACTTCATTCTTTTTTACATTTTGAGTCGTTTCATATCGAGTTTTCACAGGTAAATTGTATCCCCTCTGTTGTGATGGGTATATCAAGAGTATTCAACAAGACACTGACGCAGAGACCGCTCTTGGTAATCGAGAAGGATCTTCCTAAAACAGCAGCACTTCGACTATATGGATTTGGGACTATGCATACTTGCTTGTCGTCAATTAGTTCATTATAATTTTTTATTCGCAAGCTTACAATTGCCGCTTTGTTTGCTTTCAGCCTCACTCTCCTACTCAAGAATACCGGTGTTTTGTTCTCGTTCGCCATTATTAAATTTACCGGTTTAATTACGTGCTTGATTTCCGGATTCCGAATCCTGAACATGACATTGTTTAGATCAATTGTTACGTCGAAATTTCTGATGAAGTCTCTGCCTGAAATGAATTGGTCAGAATCATCAAGGTTTTCCACCATAAGAAAGCTCATCCACAGGTTGCGTTCCTCCAAGTTAAGGGCTATTATTGGTGTCCTGCCTAGTACCCGCAGTGCCCCTTTGTTTGCAGCTGACAGCCGAATTCTCGAGTCTATCAAATCGTCTTTGTTGAAACCCATTCGCTACCAAGTTTCGATTGGTATAACGCTCAAGACCGCTCCTGTGTCCAGTAACCCGCGTAACTGGGTCCTCTTGCCATTTATGTCAAGCACGTGTGCCGATACGTCCGCTTCTGTACCGATATGCATTGCATCCTCTTCCAACATGGCACAGTGTCCAACCGATTTCACTTTCAGTTCTTCCCTGCCCACGTAGATATGTCTGGCTAGGTCTTCGTCACATGTTATCATAACCTTCGTGTAGATGTTTATTCCATCTATATTTAACATCACTTCATGTGGACCAAAGGCTTCCGTGTACCTATTCTCGGACTGACTTGCTACCAACTCTTGTGAGTAGTGCCCTCAAGGCTTCAGAAGTTGTCTGCGGACTTATTGCACTTAAGTAATCTGCGTAGAAATCAATGTGCATTGTCGTCTGTTCGCTTGGTTCACTCAGGTTTCTCGTTACTTCATGGCCGCCCACAGTGATTATCGACATTATTCTGGCTCCGACTTTTGTTATGCCGAATGGCTTTCCAGTCATCATTTTTAGAGTGTTGCAATTTCCACTCTTTGTCGCTCCCACTTCGGCTTCTGGCATTGGCACTGACCTACTTAATGTCTCATTTAACTTCTGCCTTTCGATCTCCTGTTTTAGTCGTTGCTCGATCTCTTTTGTTGATAGGTCTTGTTTCACTTTGTTGATGACCTCCGCAGCTGCTTTCTCATAGTTTATCTCTAGAGAATTCCTGGTCTCAGCTTCTATGGCGTTCTTGACTTGCGCAACAGCCTTCACCGTTTTTGTCGGTAGTTCCGATTTTTTTTGTGTCAAACTCGGCTTGCCTGTTCCTCGTGTTCTGTACCGCCGCCAGCACTGGCTTGTGTTTGGGGTGACTTTGGTTTTTCACTGCTTCCCAAAACAACGGACAGTCCATCTTGAAGTGGCCCACTTGATTGCAGAAGAAGCATCTCGCACCTATCTTGATGATCAGGCCACTGTAGAACTCATGTTCTTCCGTCTGGCTCATATCCTTCTCATCCGACACATATCACAGACTCTTCATGCCTAGCTTGTACGTCGTGCAATCCGCCAGGTGATGATCCGCTGACCCGCAATTTAGTCATGACTTGCGTTTGTCCATATCATCTCTAGGCTTGTACCATGACGACCTCTGTGGTTGACTCCCCCCTTGCATGTTCCTATTATCTGAGTACGAGTACTTCTTTGCTTTCATCAACATGTACTCCCTTGTCTTTTGCCTCATCTCTTCCGAAGTCGGTGCATTATCTTTCGACAGTGTGTAGTACGTTGCCAACATTGTTCTCAAGTCGTCACTTTTAACCCCATCGATAAATTTCGAGGAGATGATGAAGTTCCTTCTGTTTGTTGATTCTTCAGGATCACTCCTTCTTCTCAAGCTCACAAGATCATCCACAACCGATCGATTGATTCATCGTCCATCTGTCTTTTCTTTTCGATTCTCATCATAGCTTGGTGACTCTTCCTTCCTGATCCGAATCGATTCAACAATATCTCGAATATTTCTTCTGCAGTATCACGTTCCTCTTCCTTCTTTGCAACTACACATTTCACCGCGGTGCCTTCTAAGTTGCAGAGTATCGCTGTGCAGGTCTGTCTCTCGTCACTCAAGTTGTTTTGTTCCAAATGTAGTTTCATGACCTCCACCCATGTGTCGATGCATCCATCTGAGTCGTCCTTAAATTCTTTTGGCTTCTTGAAGGTTTTCCTGGATTTGCGCCCTCCTCTTTCACTCGAACCGTTGTTCCTTGTAGCGAACGTTTCCAATGTTCTATTCATCATTTCCCAGGTGCTAACCCACGTCATGGCATCAGGTACCACATTGTTGCTCGTTGTGGAATCCCCTGGACCATTTGTCGAATTTGAAGTTCCACTCTTCATAATTTTTTGACCCCCACTAGTCCTATGCTCGCTGCGGTAACGGCGTGGAATCCCGCTTGTTCCGTTGTGGTTCCACGAAATCGACTCTGTTGCCTTGCGTTCGATCTGTTACCAGCTTGTCTTGTGATGTAGAGTTTCTCAAGATGATATCCAGTTTGGACTGTATGGCAAATGAACTCTCAGCCTGGTCTCTGCTCGTTGTGTCTATTCTCGTCCCCAGACTCCCTAATTTACTGTTCACAGTGTCATACCGTTGCTTCATTTCTTGCATGTCTTTTTTGATATTTTTCTCTCTCTCCTTGTCGGTAGCCTCTACCTTGTCTGACATTTGCTGTAGCCTCTCTTCAGTTGCCTTCGCCAGATTGAAGCAATTGTCCAGGCTCTCGCTCTTACTGTATCGTGTCTCCTTTTTTAGCATTTGTCGATCCTCTTCACTGCACTTCAGTTTTTTGTCGATTTGTTCCAACTTCGCCATCAAGTCACCCAGTTTAAGAAAAGTTATTTTCTCTTGGTTAGCTGTTGCCCCATTTTTAACTGTTGCCTCATGGCTAGCTGTTGCTACAAGTTCGACCTGATCATCGTCTCGATTGTCCTCTGTTGTTATTGCAGAAACTGTTCCAAATTTCTTGCCTTTCTCGGTCGTTGAGGCTATTTCCTCCTTCTCTCTTGGTTTCGTTTCGACCATCATTGCAATCCTCTCTGTGAACGACGTTCTTTTCGTTTGAGACACATGCTTTATCATTTACGGCGTGTTGCTTGTTATATCGTCTACAATATCAATCGGCGAGAACTCTATCGTCTTCTTTTCTTGTTCATCCACATTCGGCATCGTTGTTGACTCCGTTGTTTTCCTTTCCACCTTATAAACTGTCTGATCTGGTGTCTCAAGATCATTTTCTGTAGCAGGTACCGTTCGTCCCTCCTCGGCGCTTACTTTCGTTTTGCTCTCATTTGCGCTTCCTGTGTTGACCATGCTCACTGAAAAGTTCTTTCTCGTTACTTTTTGGACCGACGGCATTGATTTCCGTTGCGACGAGTTATGATTTGTCTTTGACTCTAGAACTCTTTTTTCTGCTTTCGGTACCCTACTTCACCTCATAATTCTTATTTACAATTTTCTTTATTTACAATATTATTACTTACCAAACTCTATTCTAAGTATAAAAGTTCTAAAAATTATTTCTAATTCTCTTAAGTTAAAATCTTTCAATTCGTAATCTTAATAGAGCGGATTTTTCCTGATTTAATCGTTCTGACCGGTCCTTTGTGCTCTTTACTTAAGTGTTTGGATAATTGTCACTGTCCCAAGACCTATCACTCAAGTGTTGGGCTACCTCGCACTGTCCCAAGACCTCTTAGTACTGTCCCAAGACTTTTCCGTACTGTCCTAAGATTTTTCCGTACTGTCCCAAGTCTTCCTGGTACCGTCCCAAGGCTTTTCCGTACTGTCCCAAGACTTTTCGGTAAAGTCCCAAGACTTTTCTATTCTGTCCCAAGTCTTTTCTGTGCTGTCCCAAGACTTTTCTGTACTGTCCCGAGACTTTTCGGTACTGTCCCAAGACTTTTCTGTACTGTCCCATGACTTTTCGGTACTGTCTCTAGACTTCTTGGTACTGTCCCAGGACTTTTCCGCACTGTCACAAGACTCCTTGGTACTGTCCCAAGACTTTTCGGTACTGTCCCAAGGATTTTCTGTACTGTCCCATGACTTCTTGGTACTCTCCCAAGACTTTTCTGTACTATCCCAAGACTTTTCCGCACTGTCCCAAGACTTCTTCGTACTGTCCCTAGACATCTCTGTACTATCCCAAGACTTCTTGGTACTGTCCCAAGACTTTTCTGTACTGTCCCAAGACTTTTCGGTAATGTCCCAAGACTTTTCTATTCTGTCCCAAGTCTTTTCTGTGCTGTCCCAAGACTTTTCTGTACTGTCCCGAGACTTTTCGGTACTGTCCCAAGACTTTTCTGTACTGTCCCATGACTTTTCGGTACTGTCTCTAGACTTCCTGGTACTGTCCCAGGACTTTTCCGCACTGTCACAAGACTCCTTGCTACTGTCCCAAGACTTTTCTGTACTGTCCCAAGACTTTTCGGTACTGTCCCAAGGATTTTCTGTACTGTCCCATGACTTCTTGGTACTCTCCCAAGACTTTTCTGTACTATCCCTAGACTTTTCCGCACTGTCCCAAGACTTCTTCGTACTGTCCCTAGACATCTCTGTACTATCCCAAGACTTCTTGGTACTGTCCCAAGACTTTTCTGTACTGTCCCAAGACTTTTCCGCGCTGTCCCATGACTTCTCTGTACTGTCTCAAGACTTCTCTGTTTTGTCCCAAGACTTTTCGATACTGTCCCAAGACTTCGCCACTCAAGTGTTGGGACACTTCACACTGTCCCAAGACCCCTCCTTCTTTAGTGTTGGGACAATCTGATTTCTCCTTCTTCGTTGTTGGGACTCTTGAACCACTATCCCTGGTACCACCACTTGAGCTCTAGTATAAAAATTTCCCCAAAACCCAACCTTACTGGCCAAAAGTTTCAATTGCTAACCCCCCCTGTATTTATCTCCCCCTTTATTAATCTGATGCAAGTTGAAATCCAACTTGTTCGCAGGTGTCTTGTGATCACCTGATCGTTCATAACCGATAAAATTAATACCGAAAACACAAAGACTTAAATGAGAAAAAATGAGGAAAACAGAAAGATGAAGCCACCAAAAATTCAAAGGTGACCAATGTTGTCCTTTCGTGAAAAATGTCTGGTACCTGATTGTCAGGCGTTTTCCTCCCCCTACTAACGTTCTTATGGGGTATTTTCCTTCCGGGTTACAGAAACTGTCTATTTCCGTTCCACCCACCCAATCCGACCAGGGTACCTGCCTTAATTCGATCTTAAATTTGGATATCCTCTCTCTGTAATTCACGCGTGTAAGATTATACTGTAACGAAATCGACGATATCGATGGTTAGTTACTATAAGGTGTCCCCGCTTTTCACAATTTGCAACCGCCAACCTCTAACCTAACCACCCCTCCTTCTAACCTCCCCCCTCTTTAGCCCCCCTCTTAAGCGGCAAATTACCTTAAGCGCTGGGTGCTAAACCTCTTGAGAGAAAACCGTAGAAACTGTTTCCAAGTAAAAATGTTCCTCAAAACAGTGGGGTTCCGCTTATCCATTTTTACTTTTATCTCCTATAACGAATGTGGATTCTAACGATACCCGATTGACCAACCAGAACACCCCTGTGTGTCCTCCTCTGGTTGTTCTAATTCCATGCTGGTTGTCTACTTGGCTTCTCCAGCACCTCTCACCAGCACCACTTTCCCGCTTGGCTGGTCACCTGTTCCAATCAAGTCTCCCAGTGGTCCGTCGGCTGACCAAAACAGAACACCCCTGTGTGTCTCCTCTGTTCGGTCTTGTCTGTGCTGGATGTCTCTTTGTCGTTTCCAGCACTTGTCGGGTTCCCTTCCTGTGAACCACTTTCCTACCCGGCTGGTAACTTTTTCCAATCAAGTCTCCTAGTGGGCCAGCTAAGTTGCAAGCTATCTGAAAAGCCTTAACAACGACCCACACTCGGGCACCTTATTAAATTGCTGAATTGATCGAAACGATCGATCTTGTAAAAACAGTATGTATATACTATTTAATTAGTATAAAGGTTTGATCCAACTAATCCGGTATCAAAGTCACTGTCTTTTTTTTGTTTTATGGTTTTTGTTTCTTTTTCTATTTTTTTTCGGTTTTTGTTTCGCTTCTTGTCGTTTGCTTGTTTTTTTTGTCCCCCTAGTTACTCCCTTTACTCGGTTAGCTGGGCCTCGTTAGGGAGCGTGCCAGGAAGTTTTCTCGAGTTTTCTTAAAAAGCTATCCCGGTACGACCGGAAGGCTTACACGTTCCCGCTGAACCGTACCACCGGTACTCTAGAATGGGCATGTAGCCCGGAGCTGTGTCAAGTGGGTTAGACTCCGTAGTCTTGATGTCGTAAAAACACCCAGGAGCGCCATAAAAACACTATGTAACAGTCGCCTACTTAAGTCACATATGAGGTTAAAGAAAAATAGGCCCTATAACCATTGGCTCAAGAGTCAGGGACACTATCTCTTGTGTTTTTCTACCTTGAACGGTCGGAGCTAATTCGGTTCACTTGCGAAATGAGACTAAAACCCTCGTTACAGCTTAAAGGCCACTAAAACAATACCCCCCCCCCCACTCTAGAAAATAAGAACGTCCCTATACTTAGGTCTCAAATACCCAAAATACGCAAATGCCGTTAAAAACAGGGTCGGAACAGTTACTTTTTATTAGACAGTGGAACTTTAATCCATTTCAGATGTATCAACCTAAAACTCGCCTTACCTCAACATAACAATCATAAAACACACTCAAGAAAACTAAATTGGGTACTCACATACCAGCACACTCGAGAATTGGAGTAACTAAAAGAATCAGCAACTCTAGTATTAAAGGGAATTAAGTTTCAACTCAAGAAATTTGTAATTAACGAATTCCAGCAAAGGAAACGAGTTTGACTTGAGAAATAAGTTTTGGGGCTGGACCATTGGGAGACTTCGGTTGTCCACCTTTCAACCGAAGGTTCACTCTGGTTCACTTTGAATTAATGTCTTCCTCCTTCGCAATTGTTCCGTTTCCTATTTCAGTATAAGACAGCTCTACTCTATTGTGATTCTTATGTCTGGAAATTGCGAATAGCAATTACCCGCTGCTTTTTTGACTACTTTCCCGTAATTGTAATTCGGTTGTTCTGATCTTGTTTTCCTGAGATTTTCAGTTGTCGCGAGAAAGTTGAGCATGACAGGCTCAATTCGAATTTTTGAACAATTCCATTTCATCCCAAAATTACGTTGTTTGTATTGCTCAAGGTCAAACTTCCAAATATGACCGACTGACACACTCCGCGGAACACGTAAGCCAAAAAATATTGCGACTACTGACCTCGACTTTAACTCAACACTCTTCAACTAAATGATGAACAATTCCATTTACTACACTCAAGGTAGTCTTTGCCTCTATGCCTTTCACACTTGAACCTGGAGCAGTAGATTTGATATTAGAGTTTTAAATCACTTTTATTTATGTGTTTATTTATTTATTTATATATTCATTATGACGAGCAAAATTCAAAATTCAATATTAACCGAAATGTCTTTTTTCTAAAATCTAAAACACTTTCTCTCTTATAGGTTCCGCCTAACTTTTCTAAAAGATTGTTCTTTTCAAGCTAAAAGTTATTAGCTAAAAATTTTCGAGCTCAGAAGGCCTATATTCTTCTAGTTCAATGCAAAAAACCCGATCTAAAACGTTCCAGCTGAGAAATTTGCCAAAAACAATGCTATTTGGACATTTCACTGAAAAACGGTATAGGAGTATTAATATAGGTTGTATAAATAGTAATACTAGTAATAATATACCCCTCCGGGTTTGTTCAATGACCTAATTAAGGTGCTTAACTCGGAAATTCGCAGTTCGGTGAAGGGTCACTACAGTGCAGTCACTGTCGAGCTACTTACTGAGTAATATCTTACTTTTTAACCAATAGGTATACAAAACATTTAACGATAACCAACAGTCGATTGCTGTTGTCCTTGAGCCCCTTCTTGTCGCTCCTTGAACTGCTTGCCGGATCAGTCTTCTTCTCTAATCCCGAGACCCTTCCGGATTGAGCGCAAATTAGCATTAACGTGCTTAAATAATCAAATAACCCTAGAGTACATGCACCACAAACGGGCCACAAAATTGATCGTAACGCTCCTGACTGATATCAATGCCTGTAACAACAATTTATCTAACAACAACAAACGAGAGGGTCGAATCACGTCTCATCTGGGGGGTTAATTTCTACTGATTTTATAGTTTTTTTTTACTGTTTTTGGTTTTTCGGTTATTTTTTATGTTGTTTGTTTTTCTTAGGTACTGGAACAGTGGATTTGATATTAGAGTTTTTAATCACTTTTATTTTTTTATTCATACATTTATTATGAAGAGCAGAATTCAAGTCTTCCCCTTTTAAAAAAAAAACTAAATTACAAAAGGGGCCCTTCCTTTTAGTTACGGTAAGTGCACAAGCTGAATAGGGCCATACCAGCGATATAAAAATGCATATATATCAGCAATGAAGTCATAAATCAGCATTAAATGCATCGTCGCATTAATTGTATCTTAGCCGTCCTTCCTCTACAAAAGCGCTTATGGAGTTGTCGATAAATTGAGCTTTGCGTAGCGATCTGCACCCCCTTATACAAAGTATAGAGCTCCTCAGGAGCGCGAAGCTTATTTTAGTTCTTATGTAGTTTATAGATTCTGGATAGCTTTCTTGTCTTTTTTCACTTAGTTTTTTGGCCAATTGCTGCATCGTCCGCTTGGCTGTTGGAGCAGTCCCACCGGTGCATCCAAAAATAAGCGGGCAGAAGCTACTCTGCTCTACGCTTAAAATTCTTTGGTGATATTTGGAGTTCTTCAGCGTTTCGTGGTATTTGTATGCATCCTTATGCAGTTTTCGCGATGTTTTGGCATGGGGGTTGAAAATTTTCACATCAACGAAAGCGCGGCTGAATTGTGAACCCCAGAGTCCGTTTGCCTTAATGTCAAGTCGTGCCTGGTCTTCAGTTGTAGTTGAATTGTTGACAAAGTTTTCGCCTTGCAACAGCTGAAGTTTCGGCTCAATCTAGACGTCATGGCAAACCTCGTTCATGAGGTTGGCGAATGTGTCTCTTCTTTCATGGTGTCTTATGTGTGTGTAACCACCCTTTGCACAGTGAAGCGCATGTGTCAAGTTAAAATCAGCACCACATGTGAGTGGGGTTTTGGTTGGTTCCCATCCGTATCTTAAGTAATTACCATCTCTAAACTCTGATTTATTCAGGATGAAGTTGTATCTGCTCAGTGGTAGAGCATTGAGCCAGTTAGAGGCTCCCTTTTCAGAGGTCAGGTCGATTGCGTTTTTATCTGTTTCATTTAAGGAATTAATGAGGTTTGTTTTTTTTTTCGATTTGTTCTATCAGTTTTCAATTTTTTGATTTTCGTACAAATTTTTTCTTGCTGTGTTACTGCTGTAATATGATCTTGAGATTCCAGTACCAGTGATGTTTCCTTAGACCATTCTAGGTAGCTTTCATGATCGGATGGCAGCTTGATGTTAAGTCCGCCCATTTTAAGGGGTAAGGAAGATATCTCACGGAACTGGGGGTTTAAAGTGTCTTTACCGACTACGTTAGGTAATAATTGTTCTTTGATATTATTTTCACATATAAGTTTTCCATAGTGTTAGGCGTTGTCCTGGCAAGAAATGAAAGCTTTTCTTGAACTACTTTAGTATAGCAGGCATAAACGTTTTGAGGGGAGGTTTTAGCAGTTTTCGTTAGTTTTTTCAAAGTTTTGATTTGCTCTTTCTGTTGAAATTCGAGGAACTTTTTGCATTCAGATTCTGTTCCTATAACTGAACCAAGCACTCGGGCTCCTGCCTTTATAGTGATTCCTGTTTTTGCGAAGGTTTTCTGAGCTTCACCGAGTTTTTCATCTTTGACAATGAGTTGGCATTTGGATGCTTTCACGTGGTAGCCGAAATATTTACCCAGTGATGCAATTTTATCGAGGACGGTTCGTAGATTGCTTAATTTACCGACTGCGTTTCCGTCGTCTGCGTACCATTTCTGGGTTACATCGTCAACTGATAAAAGTTTTATGAGGGGTATTATGGCTAGACCGTACATGGCCATTGCTAGTGGATCCCCCTGGGTTGTCCCTTCTTGAGAGTAGATTATTTTTTTGTTAACGAATAGTTTAGATGGATTGGAGTAGGAGTTCTTAATTACTGTTAAAAGGGAACGGCAGGTATTTTCGATGTGTTTTAATGCCAGCTTTCGGTTCAGCGAGTTGAAAGCGTTTTCCGCATCTATCAGTAAAATAGCATCGGCGGAAGTTTTGCTGTATTGATCTCTTAGCGTGTGGATTGCATATTCAATGCCACATTTTTGTCCTAGGCAGAGTTGGTAGTTTGAACCGAGCGACATGAGTTCGTTTTTCAGGCATTTAGTTATTGTTCGCCCTTTTATCCTACGCATAACTTCTCCTATGCCTATGGGTCTTACCCCTGGATTCTTATCTAAGGGTATTAATCTGCATGCTTTATATGGTTCCATTAGTTCCGGATTTAGTTCTTCTGTGGCCAATTTTTTGGCTATTTTAGCAATTGTTTTTGAAATGTCAATTGATTGTTGCCCGAAGTGTGTTAGAATACGTCTCCATTCATTCGCATCGAGGCCAGATGGTCCATGCGATCCGTGCGGTCTCATGGCTGCCTTCTTGATATGTTGACCGTTTATCTGATCAAATATCGATGGATGGAAAGGAATTGTTTCGTTTGAGACTGGTGTAATATAGTTCTCATTAATTGGTTTAGATGGTGGGTGTTTCTTTATGAGAGTCTGTTCTACTGTCTTACCTTTGACAATCTCGTCGAGCGAAAGAACGCCTTTAGATGTTCTGTTAGTTTTGCAATTGCGCTTGATATTTTTCCAGTATTCATTAGTTTGTTGAACTGTTGTGCTTCAGTTTCAGTTTTTCTTCTACTTCCTTTCAACAAGCGCAATTGCAGCGCCTTTCCTTCGTTATATAGTCCATCCAGGTCTCCGTCTTGCCATTGCTTAAGTCGCCTTGCTATTGTTTTGGATAAAGATCCATCAATTTCGGACTTTGTTTTGCACAGTAACAAGTGTGGAAAAATCATTGCTGCGTGCATTGCGAAGGTATTTTCGTTGTTTTCTATTAGGCTGTTCAAAGTTCTATTGAGGGTTTCAATAAAAATATAACCAACTTTATTTTTTGACAAAATCATGAAGACCGGTTTCCAGTGGACCACTTCGGTGTATATTTTCCTGGTGGTTTCTATGAGTTCTGGACAGGGGTTTGACCATGGGTCTTGTATTGTTCTGGGTTCTATAGTGGAAGACTCTCCAGAGTTTTGTGAATGTGGGGCAGTGGAAGGGTGAGGGTGCATTTGGGGGAACGTGGTTGTAGATAGGGTTGGAGGATCGCATTCATGCTTGTCGTTAGCTGAATGAAATTAGGAGGTGCAGCGATGACAACTGAAATCGTCATAGTGATCACTGCTGCGGGCTAGGCCGCTGCATTTTACATGCATGTAGCCAGGGCATGTGAAGCACCAAACACCTCCGCCTCGCAGTCTTCTTTTACAAATAAGGCAGTGTGTTTGAGTAGCCATTTTAAGAAGGACGGCGGTGTCAAGTTAGCGAGAGAATTTATAGATTAAATTTGAAAGAAAATTTGTAAGGAAATCATTACCGTAGAACGAGAAATGGATGCCATCACGGCAGAACATTTGAGGGGTTAGATTTAGGTTGAGGTTAGGCGAAACAAAAAGTGTATGGGGGTGTACAAATCTATTTATCAAATTAAACAGCACATGATTATGAATATAAAATTTGCGGTTTACTTCGGAATTATTACAGTTCTGAATTGTTTTGGGGATGATCAGTGTCTTGGGCTGAAACTTGTTAGTGACGAGGTTAATCAAGTTTTTCCACTGTTGTTCTAATTCTTGTGGATGCAGCCTGTTGTCATTGTATCCAGCAACTATTGTTACTGTATTAAGGCGCTTTGGTCTGTATTGTAAAACTGTTTCAAACAGATCATGAAGCGTTGCGCCGCGGTAAGAGTGAATTGTTGATTTTACCAGAGCTGGTTTGATATATTTGGTCCTTGAAGTCCCGATAACTAGTTTCTGTGAGAACTCAGGGATGCGTCTTGCCTGGAATCGCGGCATCAACCTGAAACACAGACAACTGGGGCGAGAAAGGAAGCTCTTTTTGGGTGATTTATGAATACTTTCACTAAGCATTTAAAATTGCTGAAAGGAGTGGTACAACCTGACGTCAATTTGGAGGTCGATTCACCAGCTCACTCCTTCTTGCGTCTAGTTACGCCAGGGAAACTTCACTCGCCTACGGCTGGGACGGCGAGATTTGGTAAGATAACCAGAAGAGGAAAGCACAGCGCGCATATGATCTATTTAATAAGTTTATCACAACAATTGGGCTAACCTGACTGTTCGCCTATGTAACATTCGCCCGGAAGATA
>NC_087063.1:58593046-58774177 GCF_963678635.1 Symsagittifera roscoffensis | reverse complement strand
TCACATACTCCCCGGACAGTCCGGTCAATGTCCTCATTGAATCTCGCAATGTTCGTAAAATAGGTACAGTGTCATCGAACAAAATTTACAAAATGCACGAAATTACTTTTATCCACGTCACACCGACTCACTCCAGAATATAAATGGCATCATACTACATCACTATAGCCTTCAAATTCTTTCATTAATCTGCACATTTATTCAACCACTGTTACCTTTTGGTAGGGGTGTAAGGGCTTTTCTAAAAAAAATTTATAGAACGTGAAGGGTCTACCCTCCAAATTGGTGAATTTGCTAAAAACAATCTCAAAAACTTTTCACGCTTATTTTTTCAAAAATTTTTGTCCTTTTCAGTAAGCTCAGCTAATTTTTGATCTATTGGTACCAAGATCAACTGGATCTGTTCAGTAGTTCCAAAGTTATTAACCAAAACGTCTTTTTTCTAAAGTCAAAAAATTTGTCTCTTTTAGGTTCCGCCTAACTTTTTCCGCAATTCTGTTCTTTTCGACCTAAAAATTATTGATCCGAGCTCAAAAGGCCTATACTTTTCTAGTTCAATGCAAAAGAGCCGATCTAAAACGCTTTAGTAAAAAAAATTTGCGAAAAACTATGCTACCTGGACCCCCCGGATTGATGAATCCACCAAATCAAACACGATAAATTCGATTTCTCTGCAACCCGGAAGGCTTTCGGGTAGCGGGTTTTAAAACTTGTAGATTCACTAGTGGACGTTGTCCGATTAACTATTTTTACTGTCCTAACTCATAAATTTCAAAAAATTATCCGAATTTATAGTGTTTCGTACTATCAAAAATAGCGAAAATTCGGTTTTCGGTACCAAAATAGTTCCAACCACTTCCGAACTAAACTTAACCGGTTCTATCTATTATGGTAGTGCAGTTACGATGTAACACACCACTTCAGCGCTTTTTTCCGTTTCAAAAAATATCGATACCTCAAAAATCGCGACTTGTGGGGTGATCGAAATATCGCTATTTTGACCCTAAAAACCGGTCTGCTTTCTGTGTTTTTCACTGAAAAACGGTATAGGAGTATTAATATAGGCTATATAAGTAATACTATTAGTAATACTATACCCCTCCGGGTTTGTTTAATATCCGAAATAAGGTGCTTAACTCGGATATTCGCAGTTCGGTGAAGGGTCACTACAGTGCAGCACTGTTGAGCCCCCACAGATTACTCTCTTAATTTTTGTACCAAAAGGGATACAAAACTTGTTAACGATACCCATCAGTCGATTGTTGTTGTCGTTGAGCCCCTTCTTCTTGCTCCTTGTACTGCCTCCGGATTGAGCGCAAATCAGCTGACCCTTCCGGATTGAGCGCAATTTATCATTAACGTGCTTATATGCTCAAATAACCCTACAGTACAAGCCTCACAAACGGGCTAAAAAATTGATCGCAACGATCCTGACTGATATAGATGCCTGTAACAACAATATATCAATCAACAACAAACGGGAGGGTCGGATCACATCTTGTCTGGGGGGATGATTTCTACTGATTTTTTTTTACTTTTTTACTGTTTTTGGTTTTTTCGGTTATTTTTTTATGTTTTTTGTTTTTCTTGGGTACTATACTACTCTTTATTTGGTTTTATTTATATCTTTAAGTGTTTTTGGTCACGGACCGCTCAGGAAAAGACGGGACCGCGAATCCCCCCACCCTTCCTGGTTCGTGAATTTTCGGTCTTAACTAGGTTAAAAAGCTATTCACGGTAATCCGGAGGGCTTCCGCGTTCCGAACTACCCTTCCGCCCCGGCGTTTTTGGCCTAGTAAGGGCGTTAATGTGAGCATCCGCTCGGCGCGGAGTGCTCGTTAACGGTTGTGCCGGTCATGATGTTAAAAAAGAATAACACCCAGGAGCGCCATAAAAACATGTATGTAACATTCGCCCGGAAGATACATATCGACGGAGAACAAAACTAAGTCCTAAGACGACTGGCTAACGTCTAAACAGAGCTTTGCATGCTTTTCACCATCTCTACCAAGCCAGTACTTTCGGTGGTCTTTCTAACATCGGGTCGACAAAAACGTTACTGCTTTCGGCTTCGGTCAAAACACTCAAATTAACTTAATTACATGCAGAAATAGTGAGCTCATGGCTGGGTCTCAGTATCCCCAGACCACGAGGTCACTCCTAAAAACAGGGCTACTACTACTTATTGAATTATTATTGTTTTTGTTCAGAAGATAAAAATCATCATCTCCATCGAAGATGGATCAACCCTTTCCCCCAACTCCTAGCTTCTCATCTTAGTAGAATGAATTCAGATGTTAATTAAATTCAAATCAGAACATGACAGGGAAGCTAAAAGTTCATATAAAATGATAAAATTTTCAGTCCCGAAACCCTTCCTGATTCTCGAATCCACCGAATCAAGCACGTTAAGCTTGATTTCTCTGTAACCCGGAAGGCTGGTTTCCACCCCCACTGTTGTTAGCAACTGCCTTGCAACTATTGTAGCGACACAATAGTTGCAACTTGGAGCGGTCTCTGCTACTTCTGCTTTTCTCTGATTCCGATTCTCAATTTTCTCGTTGTTGTCGTTGTCGCAACTATCGTTGTTGTGTTTCGTTTCGGTTTTTTCTCCAAAATGGCCGTTTTTGACGTTTCTTAGAATTGTTACGTCATCAATTCGAATTTTTAAAATTTAGGAATTCCCAAATCCTTCGGCCTTCCCGATTTGTCCAATCGTTCGAACAACACTCTTATTCCTTCAAAATCGCCAATTCGGAAGGTTCACTGCTAAAATTTCGAATATGCTGAATCTGCATTTTGATCCATTCTTGTAACATTCGTCTACTGCAGTCACACATGAGGCTTAAGAAAAATAGGCCCTATAACCACTGGCTCAAGGGTCAGGGACACCATCTCTTGTGTTTTTCTACCTCAAGAACGGTCGGAGCCAGTTCGGTTCGTTTGTGACATGAGACTACTACCCGTTACAGCTTAAAGGCTACTACTAAAATATCCCCCCACTCTAGAATTAGAAACGTCCCCATACTTAGGTCTCTAGATACCCAAAATACATGAACGCCGTTAAAAACCGGGTTGGAACAATCTGTTAAGTTACTTTTTATTAGACAGTGGAACTTTGATCCATTTCAGATGGATCAACCTAAAACTCGCCTTACCTCAACATAACAATTATAAAACACACTCTAGAAATTTAAATTAGTACTCACATTGTAGCACACTCAAGAAGGGGAAGTACTTCAGTCGGTAATTAACTCAAGAATTAAATAATGTAACTAAATGAGTTTTAACGTTTATCAGTTTCAATAACGAGGACAAGTCTTAACTCTAGGATATAGTTTCTCGTGAACCATTGGGACACTCAAGTTGTCCACCTTTCCGTCGAAGGTTCACTCTGGTCCAGCTCAAATAATTGTTCTCTCGGAAATACTCTGTCCTCTATTTCAGATGGGACAGCTCTACTCTTGTTCACTATGATGGAAATTGCGAATAGCAATTTCCTACCGATTTCTCTTGCAACTTTCCCGCGTTTTTTACTCGAACGTTCTGACTTCTCTTTTCTGATTTTCAGTTATCGCGAGAAAATCGTGCATGACAGGTTCCATTCGAAATTTTGAAAAATTAAATTTCACTCCAAAATCAAGTGTTTTTTTGCTTCTCTCAAGGTCAAACTTCCGAATATGACCGACTGGCACATACTCCCCGGACTCGAGATCGATGTCCTCATCGCGTGCTGTCTTCTGCCAGTGAGTCCCAGAAAACCGAGTGTTACTCAAGATACAGTGCCAGTGGTCATTTACAGAAGTTTGCAGCAGACTTAAGCTTATCTACACCCCAAAATTCACAGCCATGTAAAATTTTCACACTATCGCTAAACAGCAATCAAAATCTGCACACACCTGCACCCTTGAATTCTTGCTTTCCAAGCCAATCATTTAAAATTTCTTTTGTCCTATTCAATCAGGAAATTGTCATGCAGCATTTTGATTTATATAATAAATATAGTATATTAATAACAATATTTGCTTTGTTAAAACTTCTTTTTCGTGAATCCAAGTTTCACCCGGATCCACGCTCAAGCCCCCCTTTCCCTCTCAAGACTCAAGATCCATTCGAGCCTCCTGCTCATCTCGCACTCTTCGCCTTGGAGGTACTGCACCCTGAAGTACTAGATACGGCAAACTGTCTCAACAGTTCCTCTTCATCATCGGAGCTAATCACAATCTCCTCCCAAGCCTTCAGCTGCTCGTAGAATCGCATCCATTCTCTTTGCTCTTGCAGCCTCTTTGCTTGGTTGGGTAGTGCCTTCACCCTAGATTCCCGGTTCAAACAAAAGGAGTTGTGCAGGCTCATGCTCACGTTCTTCGCCAGGTCCTCCTCTAGTATCGATTCCCTCGCCTTGGTATTGTCTCTAGACATCTTACCCACTCTCTTCCATCCTGTCGTGATTGCATTACGATGGGTTAACAGGGGTCTCTTGAAAGCTTACGGCCCAATCTCGGCCTGGAACTGTCGATACTCCTTTTGATGTTTTCTCATGTGATCTTTCGTTGTCATGTACAACCAGGACGTCAGCGTCGCCCGAAACCATGGGAAATACCTCAAACGGCTCCAGACATGTCTGACTTCCGTTGGTATGGCGAATACCTTGCACGCAGTCTCAAACAACTCGAGTCTCCTACTGTAGTCTATCGCGTATATTGACTCTGCCGTTGGCGTCCCCGCTTCCCGATACTTCGTTATATTCTCTTCTATCCATCTCAGAGCCAAGATCGTACTCACTACCAAGATCGTCACCTTCTGTCGGTGATCCGGTAGTCCGATCGACCGGATTTCTTCCATATCCCACACCAGGCAAAGGTTCTTGTGATCTGGATACCACACCGTTTGCGCTAAACAGTGGCATGGGCATTCTCCATGGGTGATTTCAATGCTCCTGAGGTTACGCTCCCCCGAGGCTTCCAAGAGAGGCTCAAGCTCCATCATTTTCTCATGCATCGTGTCGTTATCTTCCAGGTTTGGAGCACTTCCCACAGGTTTTCCGATCACGTTTTGTCTCTCGTGATTGCTTGTGTTCTCTCTCTCCAACTTCAAAAGTTCTTCTCCCCAGATTTCACTCAAGTCATCTCTCAATTCTTTTGGTACTGTCCCTCTGATTTTTCTCAACAACTTGTGCGAGTGATGCGATATCCGAGCCAACCTCACGCACTTAGGCACTGAGAAGGCCTTGTCCACCAGTACTCTCTGGCTGGATGCTTCCACCATCACCATGTGCAGTGGGTAGTGACTTCCGCACAAGTTGGCCATCATTGACCCTATCAGCGATTTCGCGTTCAATGGCAAGCCATAAGCTTCGCTCATGGGAAATCCCATTTCCGCCTCGAGACCAACCTTCCAGCTCCGGATGTGTTTTTGAGTCACCTGCAACACCCCGGGCCATGATTCTACGCTCAACGCCGTCACTAAATGATGTTCAGATTCCAGTCTTTCCAGTGACTGCAGACTACACATTCTCGAGAAGAATCCGAGAGCTGTCGCTATATTCACCGTGGTTCTCGCGTAACACTCCGCTACTATTTGCACTTCACTTTTCTCCCTTTCTGTTATGTCTTCGAACCAAGTGACCAGGTCTTCTTTTTGAAATGACAGTATTCTAACGCATGACCGTCCATCGCAGGTGTGCTCTCCGTTTCCACACGTCGAATCCAGACAGCTACCCGGCTCCAATTTCTTTGCTGACCCGGGATTACTAGTCTTTTCGCTTGGCTCTTGCATCTGAGGTGAAGTTAGCTTATGCAGCACACTCAACTTTGCCAGATCTTCATCTTCCGTTGGTGCTAACCTCACTCGCTCGGTGGTTTCCTCGATCAGACTCGCGTGGGGATGTGGACACCAGGAGGGTCTTAATAGCTTCCATACCACTCCCAAGTTCGTGGTTAACAAGCCATTTCCATCGCCCATGTTCACTTCAACTCTCTTGTTTGAACGCGGTATGCTCACCACCTCTGGTGTTTTCTCAAGAATCAGGCCCAGGCTCGGCCCCTCTTTTTCCACCGCGTCTATTTCCATTATTCTTTCTGTCCAAAACTTCAGTAGCTCCGCTACCTCATGGTTCCTGTGGGCGCCTCCAGCTTCCGAGTCTAAGAAGGGGTTGTAGGCCATTCCCATCACTCCAGACACATATTGGTATTCCCCCTTCTCGCTGATTCTCGAGTACTGCTCTGACGAGGCCAGGTTACGGTGAACATCATGTTCTTCTTCGAACTTCTTATTATAAAACCTCCGTACCTCGTCTAGCTTCCTATGGTTCTCTAGGGATAGTCTGGAACCCTCTTCCTTTTCTATTCCTGTGCTCTGATACACGTTCAAGATGACCGCTGAGACTCTTTTTTCCATGGTTTTGCTTACGCTTGCTCTCTGTTGGCATGCCAGGATGGTGCTATCAGACATCATCGACATTATCCATCTCAAGAAACACGTGGCATCCTTTCTTCTGGCCAGGCTCAAGCCTGAGTTGTCCCTGGCTACGTGTTGCATCAGTGCCTGATACACATCTAGCTTCTTGCTTCCCAACTTCAGCCTGTCATACGAGGTCAGTGTTTCCAACTCTATCCCCACCAGACTCCAGGTGAACATTAATTGTCCTACAGTTCTAACGAAGGGATTCGCCATTAATGGTGGTGCTGATGAGGGTGTCCTCATTGCTTCTTCAAAATGATCCTTCAACAAACTCTGCCAGGACCTCTTCAGATGATTTGCCATTTCTATTCTATTAATCTCGGCCTTTTGCTGGGTGGCCCAATTACGTCGCTTGCGAGCTACTCCACTGTCCAACTTCTTCCAGCAGTCCTCCATTTCTTTCAATGTTTCAAGGGCCACCCACCACGTCCGGGAGGTGTTCCTCGTCTTGTTCCTTTCCAATGGATCACTTGTCACTCGCTTGCCCGTGGCCTGGTGTGCCTTTGAGATCCATTCTTTGCCGACATCTACTTCCCATGTCTGTCCGTTCGTTGAACCTCTCTTCACGTTTATCTTCTGAGGCTTGAAGTCTTCCTCCGATGTCGAACTGGTGGAAACCTCTATTTCCCTCTCTACTTCAAGTGGTCTTCTGAGCTCCGAGCTGCTCTTGTATGCCGCCGTCTTGCATCGAGCCAAAACCATGGGCGCCGTCTCTCTCAAGTTTCCTTCCGAAACAGCATCCACTGAAGGACTACCCAATCCTTCCACTTCTCTCTTCCTCTTGCGAGTCTTCACATCTCTACTTGAGGGTGTTGTGGCTACCATCACTGATTCGACCTCTCCATCCACTCCTTCCAACTCTTGCCTCCCCCCTGCTCGAGCCTTAAGGATATTAGTACTTTTAATCATATTACTAGTCCCAACCTTATCCCTCTTTATATCATCAACCATTTTATCTACAGTTTTTTGTCTCCGAGTAGAGCTGTCCTCACATTTTTATTCTCTAGTCTTCGATCGTGAATTCCTCAGCTCTACCAGCTTGCTCAGTAGCTCTTTTCTCGCCTTCTCATCCAGGCCCGTTCCTATCAGAAGCGGTTCTCCAAATCTTACGACTGTGTCCCACAGTTCCTCCTTGAATTTGTCCAGCGTCGTCTCGCTGCCCACTTCTTGATTGAATTCTTCCAAGAACTCCTGCCAAGCATCGTCCTTCAGTGATCCCAGGAATATGTCCCTGTTCCCTTCGAAAGTGTTCTTTTCCCTTTCCTCCGAGCTCAAGAGTATCATCCCCATATTGAAGGTCTCACTTGCCAATGGCAATTCCAGATCCTTCCGGGGGGACGGAATCAGGGGTGGTGTGGCAGTATCTGCCCAATTCTCCTCGTTCAAGTCTTTCAACAGCTCTTGAGTGGTGAGCTCCTCCCCTGATGGCCCTGGTTCAGGCGTATTCCCCACTTCCATGTCTTCACCGGCTTCACTGAGAGTTTCATCCATACTCTCTTCTTCTGACTCATGTCTCCTTCTCTCGAGAATTTTCTTAAATCGGTCCTCGACGGGTCCGCTCCTCTTGTCTCCAGGCGTGTCCACGGACAGTGGTGATGGTGTCGTAGGATCCAGCTTTTTGTATTCCGTCAGTGCTACATGCAGTTGACCTGCTGCATCTAGTTCTGTTCCCTCCTGTCTTATTTCCACCTGTTCCAAGCCATAGGGTGCCTTATATTTTCTCGTAGCAAATTTCATGTCGTCCACCAATGCGACGTGCCCCTCCATCACGATCATCCTGCCATCATCCCATATGGGTAACATGTTCTCAAGTCCCTCCTTCTCTAGAGTTCTCAAGACCTTGCGCACCTCATACCCTGGGGGCTGCGAACCTCTACTCTTTTTCGCTTGCGTCGTCCACGAATTTACCTTCATCTCGCTGGTATGGAAGTAGACCGCCGCCGTGTAGCCAATGAACAGGGGGTCCCAGCCATCAGTGAAATCCTTCTGCATTTCCTCCGTCGTCATCCTCGCCATTATGGAGGGAACTACCAAGGGACTATTCATTCCTAAGGTCATCCTCCTGACTATTGGGAACTCAGGCATGGTGGCTGGGAGGATTTCTTTCTCCATTATGGTCTCCAGCTCCCTCTTCACCAGTGCGAAGCACTCCTTCCAGGCAGGAATTCTCAAGATTTCTCGTCCGTCCGCCGTCAATGGGTTCAAGTTCCAGAATTTGGGATACATTTCGATGGGACCCTCTCGCTTGCCTCCCATTCTACATTGCATTTGCCCCCTGAAGTTGTACACTATTAGCTCGGCATCTTTCACCTTTCCAAAGAGTACCGTGTTGCTCATTCGCCCTCTGAGCACCTCCTGCTGACACCAATTTAACGCCGTCCCATCCAGTATACTGATAAGACTCAAGTGCGTTACAGAGTGACGATACGTTGTCACCAGGGGGTCTGGGAACGCGTACGTCACTGCTGGACCATAAATGCAGGTCACCACCTCCTCTAGGCCCCGGATTATCCCCATTGGGTCCGACCTCATTGCCAGGCATAGGTCCGTCAGCAGAGGCATCCCTCTGTTCGTCTTCTTCCATTCTTCTCTCGAAGTTGGATTCTCATCTTCACCCGTCATGTGCCGATTTTGCATCATGAGGTATTGTACTAGCAACGTCTTCAACCCTGCGGCACACTTGTAGGAGCTGGTTTCAATGCTCGTGTGGACTCTCCCCATAGACAGAGGCTCTCCATATTCCATTAATCGATGAAACGACACCAATTCCCCATGGGTCAAGAGTACTAGTGCCAGGTACCCATCAACTCGAAGTGTCTCCACTCCCCGACTAAACATGTATGCTGGGCCCATGTTGAACAAGTATCTGGGGTAGACCAAATACAGGGCCAAGAGCAGGCTGATGGGCATGCCCAGTATCTCCTGCACGAAGGCTCCAAAGATAGTCGCCGTGGTACCGAATATTCCTGCCAAGAATTCCTTCTCCCAGCAAGGACTCAAGAACTTGAGAATCTCGTAATCCCTCCTAGTCTTCAATTCGCCTTTGGCGTGCTCTCTCCAGAACCCTCCAATCGTCACTTCATTGGCGGCCGAGACAAATCTAGCCACCGTCATGTCTCTTGTTTCGGCCAGCTCCAGTTGTTTCTCCAGAAAACTCCAGACTTGTTTCACGAGGGGTGGTGCTTCCTCCCTTGTCTTATTCGTGGCGTTCTCCAGCCTTGGTGTCAAAAATGGCCACCAGCCATTCTCTTGAGTCAAACGATATTTCATCGATTCTAATTGCTTTTCCGTCTCGGCCACATTTCTTCTCTCGTTACTGGGACCTCTAGACCTGCTGGTGGAGTTTGTGATCTTCACATCCATACTCCGAAACCACAAGCTGGCCGTTAATTTGCTTATCGCCGGGTGATCGTCCCCGATGACTGGGCTGAACTTGAGTTGCCTGGCAAAGTTCGATATCTCTAGCAAGAGCACCTCGTCTAATACGATCAGGATGTCGGCTAGTCCATAAAAGCCCCTCAGTGCATGAGATATGTCCGCCCATGCCGCCGCCAATTCTGACTTGCGAAGCCTCAGGTTCGATGGCTCCAACTCCCGATTGGGAGCTGCCATTAGAATCCGCCATTCATTCCCTTCTGCTATCAGGATCAAGACCGCGTACACGAACTGTAGGGCGGGTGGCATATTCGCGTATCCAGGGGATGTGGTAAACACCACCTTCGTCTTGGACCCGAATCTCGAGACAACATTCTCTTGCACTTCATTCATTGCCGCAAACAACGCTTGAATGGCTTCCCATATCTTCCTCGATGTCGGAATTTCATCGCCCTTTAGTTGCTCAAGAAGTCCCATCGCGTGCAGGTGATCATTCATTCCTGCAAACAACAGCAGCTCAGGTTCACAGGGCATCTCCGACTTTATTGCCACCACCAGAGTTAACATCTGATTTAATTCAGCTCCTGGCAAAGAGTATATCAAAGTCTCCGGCCAGAACAACTTGGGAGACGTTCCTTCGAAGTCTGATCCCGCCACAATGACTACTCTCGCAGCAGCTGGATCTGCTCTATCATAAACTGCCAGGGTTTTGGCCAGCTGGGTACTCCCACAGGGCTTCCCGTACCTGGGATCTTCGGCCAATTTCAAGCCTTCGTAAGCGGCATCTGGCAATCCCGTTCCTCCCGGATTGAGTAGCTTGTCTACCACCTTTAACTGTGCCGGGGTTGCCAACCTGATCCTGGCGATGCTAGTTCGGTGCTTGGGAGGTTCTGCTATAAATCCAGGACTCCCCAGCAGCTTGAGAGGTCTGTAGTTAATGGGTCCCATGATCGCTTTTGTGGGAATTCCAGTCAGGTCTGTGGTCTCCATCAACTTCGCTCTCGAGAAGTGCGCCTCATGAGCTTTCAACCAGTCCACGCAATGATGCCTATTCAAATCCTCGTGCGACACTCGTTCAATCCCCAGGGTTTCCGCCAATTCTCGCCTGCATTCCAAACTCTCTAGATCCAGTTCTTTCACCTTCTCAGGATATCTCAAGCGAGCGGTCCCCATAGACTTCTTTTCCCGTTTGCTCTCCGCCACTACCACTGAGGTTATCGCCGAGCTTGGAGGTGTTGATGACGTCACCTCCTCAGACTCCATTGGCGTGGCACTCTGCAATCTGGTCTGGCTGCTCCTTGAACTGTCTCTAGTGTCAACTCTCGGTCCCAAGCGACCAGACAAGGCCCTTGAGGCAAGGAATGGTGGGTTCGGAGGTGGTCCTAATGTGAATTGGGCTGTCTCTAGCAGATCCGCCTCTAGCGCGTTTATGTGTTCTTGGAAGACGTCGTTTAGCCACTCTGCTCCCCTTGGTCTATCAAAATGGATTCCATCACTGGAGGTGTCTTCAGGGAATCCCTCTTTCTCCATGCGCTCTGCCACGTCCAACAGTCTGACAGGGAGCACACTCTTCCGGTGGATGTCTCTTATCACCTTGTTTAGGTTCCGCACCTTCTCGTTCATCTCCAAGGCGTGCTGATCAAACATCATGTTGTAGGGGACAGTACATATCGTCAACAGGATGGGGTCCATCTGAATCCTCAGTTCCTCAAGAAGGCAGCTCACCTTATCGTGCAGCCTTGTTATTTTCCTCGCTTCACCCCTTGATACATCGTTGGTCCCGACCATCAGGGTCACCGTGTATACTTTGGTCATCCCCAGCATGTCAAGCGTTGCCAACATCTGTGGCGTGGCAGCTCCAGCGAAACTCAAGATTCCCTTCTGGTACCCGGGGTGGCGCCAAGTACTGCACCCAGGCCGCATCATGAAAGCAGTCTCTCCTAGCTTTCTGCTCCGCACTCCAGTCCAGCCGATTGTGCCTGTGGTACCTCCCCTCTGTATTCTTCTTATAACTCGAGATCACGACACTCCTAACCGGCTGTTCCCTCCACGTCGGGGGAAGCTCCGGTCTTGCCGAACTCTCACGACTCTTTTGTCGCAATCTCTCGCCCAGTACTTTCAGACGCGATGAGCCGCCGCTCACCTGACTGTCACTCGAGGTCGAGGTTGGGGTATATCCCGGCAGCTCCACATCCATCAGTGGGCGTATGGGTTGCGTCTCTAGGCTACGCAAGGAAGACGTTGCGTCATTCGGTATCCAGACTTCCAACCCTTCACTCATGTGTTCTCGGGCCTCGCGGTCAAGGTTGAACCGTGCTCTTGCTCTGGGGGCTTCATCCACCTCCATACGTGACTCTGGCCTCGAGCTGGTGACCACTCGCTCCCTCGGCCTGGCTCCCTTCTGTGCATCAAGCTCGCGTTGTCGTTGTTCTATTCTGTCCAATTCCGACCTCAGTTGATCACGATTTGCGGCGTTCTCCCGCACCCTTAACTCCTGTTGATGTTCAGCTTTTTGTATCTCAAGCAACCTCAGAGCCTGGTCTCGCTCGTTGACCGCCTGGTCCCTTTCCAGCTGAACCTTCTCCCGATCCAGCTTTGCCTGATCCCGATCGAGGTTCGCCTTATTCCTTTCCTTCTGCGTCTTCTCGAGCTCTTTCTTTAGAACACCTAGATCCGGATATGCCTCGGTCGTCTGTTGCGTTCGTGACATCGATGGCACCCTACTCGAGTTCTGGCTTGTGGATCTTACTGTTGGCCTAGTCGGTAGTGGGAATTCCCCTGCGCCATATTCGGTATTGTTATTCAGGCCAGGATTCCTTGCCAAGTCAAAACCCCTTACTCCTCCATCCACATTCCAAGACAACCATCTGGTCTGTTCTTGGTTCGATATTCCCTCGGTGGTGTAGCCGATCATCAAGACAGCCTCCGTTGCAGACTCCCTGCACTCACCCTGGTCCTCCAACTGGAGGATGGCATTCAGCATCACCGCCATTCTCTCGTCTATTTGGGTGTAGTCCAAGTCCCTCAGGCGTCTGTACAGCTCATCAAGAGTGGGCTTCTTCAGGGCCGCGGGCACGGATTTCCATAATCGGTCTGCCATTCTTCGTGACTTCGGGATGTATACAGGTATGTGTTAACCAGCTCAAGAATTACCTTACCAGCTCAAGAATTACCTTACCGACTCAAGTATTACCCAACTCAAGAATTCTCTCGAAATGTTCCCTTGCAAATACTTGCCGTAAGTGCCGATTATCGCGAGTTCAATCAAGGTTTCTCTCTCTGTTTCTCGCTTGAGTATAGTTGGATTTTCAACTTTGTTTTTCAAACTTGATCTGAAAACAGAAAGCATATTGAAACTTGACATGTCATGTTCCTAACCTAGAGACCCCCCTTTTACCAGTATGGTTAAAATCTTATCATTTTCATATCACTTAAAACAATTCAATTGGAATTCCCTTAAAAGCATGCAGATTCATTTTATGTTTTAGCACCGTTAACTCGTTTTAAAATTTAATTGTCATGCCAATCATATCTTAAAATCCCTTTACCTGCGCCGCACCCCAGTACCTAACTCAAGACTCCTCCCTCACACCCGACTCGATACCTCCATGTACCCGACTCAGGCGATGCTCAAGTAGTACTTCTTATGAAGATACACCATTATCTCAGTTTCTGCAAAGACCACATGTAGGATAGCGTACAATTCCCTCGGGCTCAGTTTGCCCCTGTTTGGGTCATACACCGGCATTGAGACTTCTGTTATCCCTCTTTCAATCATGAAGTCTCGTAATCTTGTTAGTGCCAATATCACGTGTTCGGGATCGATTGTGTTCCTGTCATTGACCCTCGTTACTAGGAAGCACAGATATTTGCCCGGGACTTGTGCCACTGACGGTGGAAGCGCTGCCATCCCTCCCAGTCCTGGTCTCTGTCTGAACAGAAACTCTACATTCTGGTACTCTCTTTTGAAGTCAGCTTCCAATCTTGATTTGAAACTCATGTCCGCCGTGATGCAGATCGCGCTGGTCCTGTTTGACAGGATGAAGTCGCTATCTGTTATCATGATGTTCTCCGAGTATTCATTGGGTATTTCGAATTTCGTTTTGAAATTCCGACCTATAGTAGGCTCTGGCTCTTCTTCCTCCAGTTCCAATTCGCTCGTTTCTCTCACTTCCTTGAGCTTCTTTATCATCAAATTTTCGGTGTGGGTAAGTCCTACCCCCACTCCCCGGACAAAAATATTTATCGACGTCCCCGTCGATGTTGTCGGGTCTGAATTGTCCTGAGGAATGTCCAGTGGCCTGTCTGTTGCCGTCCATCCGAAAAGAGGGTCCTCTGTCTTCATGTAATTTGCTGCTGATACATCGACTTGCTGAATGTTTTGTCCTTCGCGGCTCTCGTCTTTGACATCACGCATCCACTCTAGAATCCTCAAGTTCGTGTTCTCCCTCCTCTCTATCTCACTCTGTTCGAGATCCGTTTCTACTTCTGGCGTCGAGTAATCATCCTGCGGATAATGACCACCATCTTCAATGACCTGCCATTCCTCTCCGGCTTCCAGTTCGCCTGCCTTCAGTAATTCCTCGCCCAAATTGTCTGGCTGTATCTTATCGATCAAGAAGTCATCCCCGTACCTGTTGTACCTCATGCCGGTGCGTTTACGATTGCCAGTCCTGGTTTCCGGTGGTGTTGGTCGATCCGGCTCCATCCACTTCGGCACCTCGTCTTGCTCCGGGTCGTTCCAGTCTTCTTCTACAAATGATCCTGCATCAGACCCCACTCCTATCTTTTCATTGTCGTCCAAACTCAAGTTCTCATTACCATCATTTTTCTCTCGAGTACCTTTCTCATTCACTTCACACGCTGGCTCTACCACCAGGTACTCAAGACCCTCCATGTCCTTCGGTATGCACCAATCCTCTGGGGACGGGACGTGAGGCTTCAGATTCTCATAATGTGCCGCTCGCCCAGTACTCAAGCGATAGAACCGTCCTTGTTGATGAACCTCCGTTATCATGAATGGTCCCCTCCACTTCTTGAGTAGTTTCTTTGTTCCCTTGGGCGGTATTACATTTTGGAAGACCCACACGTATTGGCCCACTTCATATGGCTTTGCTCTTAATATTTTTTCGTCGTATTTCCTGCGTTGCCTCATTTGCGCTTGCGCCGTGTTCCTCCTGCATAGCTCGTTCAACTCCTGTTGTCTTTTGATCGCTTCTTTCACGTATGCCTGAGGCGACGTCCTTTTCCCCTCGTATTCCGGGTAAAAGAATGTCAGAGGCATTGCTCTCTCCCTGCCCGTCAACATCATGAAAGGACTGATGCCCGTAGTTGAGTGCTGTGTACTGTTGTAGGCTCCTACTACCTGTGGCAGGTATTTGTCCCAGTCCGTCATGTATCTTGAGCAGTACACCCTTAACATGTTGACCAGTGTCCTGTTTTGTCTCTCTACCAACCCATTGGTCTGCGGGTGATAGGTCGTCGAGTGTGCTTGAGCAATGTGCGATCTCTTCATCAATTCTTTTGTCAAGTCCCCCACAAAAGCTTTGCCGTTGTCCGACTGGAAAGTCATTGGACAACCATACCGCGATATCCAATGCGTTATCAGATGATCACATGTCTCTTCGGCCGAGGCTGTCTGGCACGGAACCGCTTCCGCCAACTTTGTGAAGTGATCTATTACAACCAGTATCTGGTTGTATCCCGACTTTGTCATGCAGATTTTTTGATGGTCTATCTGCACCACTTCATTGAACTCCGAGCTCTCAACGGACTTGAGGGGAAACTTCATCTTCCTTGGGTCTTTTACCTGGAGACATGCCAGGCAGGCATTCACCCATCTCTCGCAAGCTTTTCTCATTCCTGGCCAATCAAATCTGTGAAGTATCCTTTGTTGTACTTTGTCTATCCCCTGGTGACCCATCTGGTCGTGTGATCTGAAAAGCACCTCTGTCTGGTACAATTGTGGTAGTATGATGAGGTTGTGCTTGTGTAATATCTTTTCCTCATCTCTCCTCTTGCACGCTACCACTCCATCAGCTGTGTGATAAAGTAAGTCTTTCTTTTCTTTGTAGAACTGGCTCAAGATCTTGTAGCTGTCTTCCTCAAGTTTCCCCTTCTCCTTGACCCCCGCCTGGATCCAATTGGAGAGGTTACTTGTCATTTTGTCATTCTTCTGGGCTCTTATTAGGTCTGACAGCCTATATCTTGCCTTGACATGCTCCTTTAGCGCCATGATCTGTCCATTCATCTCACCAGGGTTGTGGATGTCATCACTCAGTTTCACGCATATCATCCTTTTCACGATTTTCATATCATCTTCTGGCACCAGATTCGTTCTGATGTTCGAGTTGCATGATAGTTCCCTGAATGGTTTCCTTGCGACCGCAATTTTCTCAAGTTCCTCACCACCTCGCATCTCCTGTATGTCCATGTTGTATGTTCCTGAAGATGGATCCGTCTGTAACTCCCTGTCGTGGTGCCTTGTCTTCTCTTCCGCCAGTATCATGCACAGACTGTCCTGGTTTTCGCTGCTCTCATCCGAGTCTTCATCCCATCCTTCACGCTCCCCGGACAATTTTCCTTCTCCGGTTCCTTCTTCCGTGAACCTGGAACGCTCCCCGGACTCTTGACCTAGTCCCGGGTGTTCAGTATCTTCCTTGAACGTCACTTTCTTTTTCCTAACCTTGGTCTGCTCCAGAATGTCTTCGGGGATTTTGTCAACTAGTGACCGCACGACATCTTTGCTGTCAGTGACGCTTCCTCTTGATGAGCTAGTATCGTTCACTGTCTCTTTTCTCCGAAGTATAGTGAATTCCGGTTTCTCTTGACCCTTCTCCTGGATCACGGGCTTATCATCTGATAGTTTCTCGAGCAACCTCATTAAATCATCATCTATCTGTGCAGTTCCTGCTTCCACCTGGTTAAGATCATAGCCTTTTGCCTTGAGCGTCTCCTTCACGATCTTCGACTTGAGTATAATCTCAATCGGAATCCTCTTGCTCTTCCTCAAGATGGTCTTCTCTGGAGGCTCTTTAGGCAATTCAGGATGATCTTCTATCGGTTTGCCTGACTTGTCCAGCCATCTCGTGAGTGGAAGACTGTCGTTCGTTTCCTTGTCCATGAATGAGAAGCCATCTTTGATTTCAGGTCTGTCTGCTTCTCTTTGCTCTTGTCTCTCATAGAACTCCGTCTTCTTACTCAAGCTGTCGGCATTCTGATGTTTATCTCGCGTTCTATGCTCAATTATCATGTTGTATCCGTCCAGGCGAACTATCCACCTCCCAATGTAACTTTGGTCCATTGAGTACGTTTTCAGCCAGCTCAGTGCTCTGTTGTCGACTCGCAACTTGAATGGCTCACTGCCCAGGTATGCCCTGTATTTCTCGACAAAGGTAACCACCGCGAACATCTCAGCTTTCGGTGCTCCGTACTTCATTTCCGTGTCACTCAGGACTTTGCTCCCGTACGCTATTGGTCTCAAGACTGTCTTCCCATTCCATTCTTGTTCTTGGTGGAGAATCCCAGAAATCGCGACCACCGACGCATCCGTGTCCAGCACGTACATCCCTTTCTCAGTCGGCATACCCAGTACTGGTGCCTCACATAGCTCTTTCTTTATTCTCTGGAATGACTCTTCTGCTGCGTTGTTCCATGTGAACTTCTTGCCCTTGTGTCTCATTAATTGTTGCATCGGGTATACCTTGTCTGCATAGCCTTTGATGAATTCTCTATAATAGTTAGCGAAACCCAGGAAGCTCATCAACTGGTGCTCTGTCTTCGGTGATTTCCAGGTCAGGACTGCTTCCACGGCGTCCGTATCAGGTCTGATGCCGTGCTTGTCTACCATCCTGCCCAAGTATTTAATTGAGTCCTTGAGTATCTCGCACTTTGATGGTTTACACTTTAGCCCCGACCTCTTCATGCATGCAAACACTTCGTCTAGTCTCTCAATGTGGTCTTCCAGTGTTGGCCTCGCTATTACCACGTCATCCACGTAGCACATTACCAGGTTGCCATACTTCTTCGTTACGCCTATCAGCGCGTGTGCCATCAACCGCTGAAACGTGGCTGTGGCATTGCAAAGTCCAAACGGCATCCGTTTCCATTGAAACAGACCCAACTCGCAGGCAAACCCTGTCTTGTCCCTGTCCTGCTTCCTTAGTGGTACTTGCCAAAAGGCCGAGCCTAAATCAAGAGTCGTAAAAAATTTTGCATCACCTAACTTCGAGAGGCTCTCATCAATCCTAGGTATGGGATAGGCATCCTTCACCGTGACGGATTTCAGGTATCGAAAGTCACAACAAAACCTCAACTGGTCGCCTTTCTTTTTGGCCATCACTACTCCACACGCCCACGGTGACTTGGATGGTTCTATCATGTCATACTCTAGTAACGTCTCGATCTCTTTTCTACACGCGTCCGATTTGTGTGGGGTCAAGCGCCTCGCCCCCTCCCTGTGTGGTACCGCGTTTTCCTCAAGTTCTATTTCATGCTCCACGAAATTACAACACCCGATATCCGCCTTATGCCTCGAAAAAACTTCCTCGTTCCGCTCTAGTACGTCCTTGATGGCTTCGAGCTGTTCATCTTTCAGTTTGCCCCTCAAATGTTCGATCTCCGGCAGGACCGGTTTTTCATTTTGCATTTCATCTAGTGTGGGTCGCTCTGGAAAGTTCGAACAGCTCGAAAGACCATCATCCGTTTCTGACTTAAGTGATTTAATAAGACCTGAAGAATCTTTTATTTTCTGCAATCGTCTTAAGATACAAATTTTGTCCCTGTGATTGGGACAATCAACAACTTCATTTTGTTTTGAATTCTCAATTGTTTCATATCGAGTTTTAACCGGTAAAGCATATCCCAGTTTCCTCCCTCTTTGTATCGTGATCGGTATATCAAGGGTATTCAACAAGACACTGACGCAGAGGCCGCTCTTCGTTATCGAAAATGATCTTCCTAAAACAGCAGCACTTTGACTATTAGGATTCGGAACTATGCACACTTGCTTGTTGTCACTTAGTTCATTGTAATTTTTCATCCTCAAACTTACGATTGCCGCTTCATTAGCTTTTAGCCTCACCCTCCTACTCAAGAATACCGGTGCTTTGTTTTCATTTGCCATTATTAAATTTACCGGTTTGATTGCGTACCTCCTATCCGGGTTCCGTATCCTGAACATTGCGTTATTTAAATCAATCGTTACGTCGAAATTCCTGATGAAGTCTCTGCCCAAAATGAATTGGTCAGATTCATCTAGGTTTTCTACCACGATAAAGCTCATCCACAGGTTACGTTCCCCCAAATTGAGGGCTATTATCGGCGTCCTGCCCAGCACCCGTAGGGCCCCTTTGTTTGCAGCTGACAGCCGTATTCTCGAGTCTATCAAGTCACCTTTGTCAAAGCCCATCTTCTCCCAAGTTTCGATTGGTATAACGCTCAAGACTGCTCCCGTGTCAAGCAACCCACGCAACTGAGTCTTTTTGCCACTTATATCCAGCACGTGCCCTGTCACATCTGCCTCCGTCCCGATGTGCATTGCATCTTCCTCAAGCATGGCGCAGTGTCCAATAGATCTCACTTTCAATTCTTCTTTCCCTACGTAGATTTGTCCAATTAGGTCTTCGTCACATGTTATCATCGTCTTGGTATAGATGTTAATCCCATCTATATTTATCATCACCTCGTGTGGACCGTAAGCTTCAGTATATCTGCTATCAACACGTACCGACTTGCTGCCCCCTCTCATGAGTAGTGCTCTCAGTGCTCTAGAAGTCGTTTGTGGGCTTATACCACTCAAATAGTCTGCATACACGTCAATGTGCATTATTGTCTGGTCGCTCGGCTCGCTCAAGTTTCTGGTTACCTCGTGGCCGCCCACTGTGATTATCGACATTATCCTTGCCCCGATTTTCGATATGCCAAAAGGCTTACCTGTCACCATTTTCACAGTATTGCAATTCCCGGTCTTTGTTGAGCCCGGTACAGCCTCTGGTATTTGTTTCGATCCGGTTAATGCTTCGTTAAAATTCTGTCTTTCTATCTCCAGCTTTAGTCGTTGCTCTATTTCTTTCGCTGCCAGATCCTGTTTCACTTTGGCAATTGCTTCCGTCGCCGCTTTCTCATAATTTAGGTCTAGAGAGTTCCCTGCCGCGGATTCTATGGCATCATTAACATGTGATACAGCTTTCACTGTCTTCGTCGGCAATTCCGTGCTTGGTGCTCCTAAGTTCCTCGATTCAAATTCGTTTTGCCTGTTCCGCTGATTCTGCACCGCCGCTAATGCCAACTTATGTTTAGGGTGACTCTGGTCCTTGACCGCTTCCCAGAACAAGGGACAATCCATTCGGAAGTGCCTCTCCTGGTTACAGAAGAAGCATCTTGCGCCTATCTTAATGATTAAGCCACTATAGTACTCGTGTTCCTCCATCTGGCTCATGTCCTCCTCATCTGGTGCATATCCTAGACTCTTCATGCCTTGTTTGTATGTTGTGCAGTCAGCCACGTGGTGATCCGCCGACCCGCAGTTCGCGCATGATCTGCGCTTGTCCATGTCATCTCTAGGTTTGTACCATGACGACCTCTGCGGTTGACTTCCCCCTTGCGTGTTCCTGTTTTCTGAATACGAGTATTTCTTGGGTTTCATCAGCATGTATTCCCTTGATTTCTGTCTCATTTCTTCTGGGGTTGGTGCGCTGTCTTTCGACAATGTGTAGTATGTTGCTAACATTGTCCTTAAGTCGTCACTTTTTACCCCATCAATGAACTTCGAGGCAATGCTAAAGTTTCTTCTGTTTGTCGACTCCTCTGGGTCACTCCTTCTTCTCAAGCTCTCGAGATCATCTAGGAACCGATCTATTGACTTGTCGTCCCTCTGCCTTCTCTTTTCAAATCGCATCATCGCTTGGTGACCCTTCATGCCTGACCCGAATCGATTCAGCAATATCTCGAAGATCTTGTCCGCGGTATCGCGTTCTTCTTCTTTCTTCGCAACCACGCATTTTAATGCTGTGCCTTCTAAATTGCTGAGTATGACTGTGCATGCTTGTCTTTCATCGTTCAAGTTGTCTTGCTCTAGATGTAATCTCATCACTTCCACCCACGTGTCAATGCATCCATCTGAGTCGTCTTTGAATTCTTTTGGCTTCTTGAATGTTTTTCTTGATTTCCCATCTCTCCTACCGCTCGAGTTAGTGTTCCTCGTTGCGAAGGCCTCTAGAGTCCTGTTCATCATCTCCCAAGTGTTTGCCCATGTCATAGCATCCGGACCTGCGTTGCTGTTAGCTGTTGAGTCCCCCGGACCAGTCGTTGTACTTGACATTCCATTCTTCATGATTGTTTTAGCAGCTGTTGGTGCTATGCCCACCGTATCCCGGGTTAAGGGCAACGGTGTCGATTGCCGTTTGTTCCTTTGTGGTTCCACAAAGTCAACTCTGGTGCCTTGCGTGCGATCCGCTGCCGGTCTTTCTTGTGAGGTAGAATTACTCAAGATTGCATCCAATTTCGCCTGTATTGCACACGAACTCTCGGCCTGATTTTTGCTCATTGTGTCCATTCTCTTTTCCAGGCTACCTAATTGGCTGTTGACATCATCATATCGGTTTTTTAACTGTTGCAAATCTTTTTTGATGTTCTTATCTCGTTCTTCATTGGTAGTTTCTACATTATCTGACATCTCCTTGAGTCTCTCTTCTGTTGCCTTGGCCAGGTTAAAATAACTATCCAGATACTCGTTTTTGTTGTATCTTAATTCTTTTCTTATCACTTCTCTGTCCTCTTCGCTGTGCTTCAGCTTTTTGTCGATCTGATTCAGTTTCGCCATCAAGTCACCTAGCTCAAGAGTAGCCTCTTCATGGTCAGCCGTCGGTCTTTCTTCGGCCGTCGCTTCTGCTCTAGTTTGTTCCTCACTCGGATTGGCTTCTTTCGTCTTCGTGCTCACTGTTCCAAATGTCCGTGCTCTTTCAGCTTTTGGTTCTTCAGTCACGTTCTCTTTCGTTTTTATTCCGACCATCATCGCCAACCTTTCTGTAAAAGATGTGTTTTTTACTTGAGAGTCTTCTTTCACCGTTTCTTCGGTGTTGCCTATTGCATCTTCCACGTTGTCTATTGGTGAGAATTCTATGGGTTTCGAGTTTGGTTCTTCTGTATTGGGCATTGGAGTTGACTCCGTCGCTATTTTCCTTGTTTCATCAACACTTTGATCAGGTGTCTCTAGATCAATCTCGATGGTGGGTTCTACTCGTTCCCCTTCCATGCCCTCTCTTGCTCTCTCCGTTGTACTCCTTGTGCTGACCATATTAACTGAAAAGCTCTTCTTTGTTATCTTCGGACCCATTGATGTTGTTTTGCGTAGCGACGAATTATACTTTGCTTCGGTAGGTCTTTTTTCAGCTACCGGTACCCTGCTCCGCCTCATTATTTCTATTTACAATTGCTCTTATTTACAATTTTACTATATACACAATCCTAATCTAAGAATAAAATCTTTCGAGAAAAAAAAATTTCTTAAAAAAAAAATATACAACGTGGTGAAAACCTTGTTTCAGTTCTCTTTATTAACTTTTCGAGAAACTTTCCTTATTTGTGGTCTCAACCGTACCTGGTTCCAATTAGTCTTGTTCTATCTTAATTCTGTCTTAAAACACTTCTTGTAATTTTACTTCAATTTTTATACTGTCCCAAGACTTCCAATTGCCGTCCCTACTCTTCTTTGTACCGTCCCAGGCTTCTTTCTCCTGTCCCAAGACTGTTCGGTACCGTCCCAGTACTTTCCGGCAGTGTCCCAAGACTCTTGTCCAAGACTACTGTCCCAAGGCCAGTGTCCCAAGACTACTGTCCCAAGACTAGTGTCCCAAGACTAGTGTCCCAAGACTACTGTCCCAAGACTAGTGTCCCAAGACTAGTGTCCCAAGACTACTGTCCCAAGACTAGTGTCCCAAGACTACTGTCCCAAGACTCCCGTCCCAAGACCCTGTCCCAAGACCCTTGTCCCAAGACCCTTGTCCCAAGACCCTGTCCCAAGACCCTGTCCCAAGACCCTGTCCCAAGACCCTTGTCCCAAGACCTTGTCCCAAGACCTTGTCCCAAGACCCTGTCCCAAGACCTTGTCCCAAGACCCTGTCCCAAGACCTTGTCCCAAGACCCTGTCCCAAGACCCTGTCCCAAGACCCTTGTCCCAAGACCTTGTCCCAAGACCCCGTCCCAAGACCTTGTCCCAAGACCCTGTCCCAAGACCCTGTCCCAAGACCCTTGTCCCAAGACCTTGTCCCAAGACCTTGTCCCAAGACCCTGTCCCAAGACCCTTGTCCCAAGACCCTGTCCCAAGACCCTGTCCCAAGACCACTGTCCCAAGACTGTACTGTCCCAAGACTGTCCCCAGACTGCTCTGTCCTAAGACTTCTTCGGCACTGTCCCAAGACTGTTGACAAGTGTCTGGGTGGTGGGACTTCTTTCCTCTTCGTTATGGGGACTTATTGATTCGCCGTACCTTGTACCACCACTCAAGCTCTAGTAAAATTTTCCCAAAATCCTCTCTTAAAAGCCAAATGCTGACCCCCCTTTTTCTTATTTCTCTTTTTGGCTACCTCTATTTCAATGTTCCAAGTAACTTGAGACCAAAACCTGTGCGCAGGTATCTTGTGATCACCTGTTCGTACAAAATTTTAACACAAATCCTCACCAAAATGCAACAAAAATCTAAGCAAGAAAAAGTAATAAAAACAGAAAGATGAGCCCACCTAAAATTCAAAGGTGACAAATGTCTACCTTCTATCGAAAAAAATGTCTGGTACCTAATTGCCACGCGTTTCCTTCCCCCCTGCTAGCGATCTTATGGGGTATTACAAAAACTGTCTATGTCACTTCCCCCCTACCAATCCGACCAGGGTACCTTCCTTAACTCGAGTTCAAATTTCGATATCCACCTAATATTACCAACGCGTGTTAATGTCTAATGTAACTAAGTCAACGATGTCGACTAATTAGTTACTCTAATTTCCCTCCTTTTTACAATTTACAACCGCCAACCTCTAACTTAACCAGCCCCCCTTCTAACCTCCCCCCTTTTTAGCCCCCCTTCTTAAGCCTAAAATCACCTTAAGCGCCGGGTGCTAAACCTCTCAAGAGAAAACCGTAGACCTGTCTCCAGGCCTGCTCAAGTAAAAACGTTTCTCAAAACCGGGGGATATCGCTTATCCAATTTTACACTTATTTCCTATAATGTATTGTGAATTGTAACGATACCCGTTCTGCCCAACTTTAGAACTCGAGAACTGTCAAATCCTTCTTGGCTGCTTTCCCACTCGACTGATCACCTGTTCCAGCTCAGTCTCCTATTGGTTCAGTCTCCTACAGCTCAAGTTTTCCTGAACCAGTTTCCCACTCGGCCGGTCACCTGTTCCAGTCGAGTCTCCTATTGGTTCAGATCAAGTGCTCCTGAACAACCTTCCCACTCGGCTGGTCACCTCTTCCAGTCAAGTCTCCTTGTTGTCCAGCTAAGTTCCAAGCAATCTGAAAACCCTTGACAACGCCCCACACTCGGGCACTTTATTAAGGTTACTGGATTAAATTACTAGGTTGATCGAAACGATCGAACTTGTAAAACAGTATGGGTATACTATTTAATTAATATAAAGGTTTGATCCAACTAATCTGGTGTCAAAGTCACTGTCTTTTTTCGTTTTATGGTTTTTGTTCCTTTTTATCTTTTTGCTCGTGTTTTTGTCCCCCTAGTTGCCCCCCTTTACTCGGTTAGCTACGCCTCGTTCGGAAAGCGTACCAGGAAGTTTTCTCGAGTTTTCTTAAAAAGCTATCACGGTACAACCGGAAGGTTTGCACGTTCCCGTCGAACCGTACCGCCGGTACTCTAGAATGGGCATTCAGCCCGAAGTTGTCTCAAGTGGGTTCGACTCCGTAGTCTTGATGTCGTAAACACCCAGGAGCGCCATAAAAACACTATGTAACATTCGTCTACTGCAGTCACACATGAGGCTTAAGAAAAATAGGCCCTATAACCACTGGCTCAAGGGTCAGGGACACCATCTCTTGTGTTTTTCTACCTCAAGAACGGTCGGAGCCAGTTCGGTTCGTTTGTGACATGAGACTACTACCCGTTACAGCTTAAAGGCTACTACTAAAATATCCCCCCACTCTAGAATTAGAAACGTCCCCATACTTAGGTCTCTAGATACCCAAAATACATGAACGCCGTTAAGAACCGGGTTGGAACAATCTGTTAAGTTACTTTTTATTAGACAGTGGAACTTTGATCCATTTCAGATGGATCAACCTAAAACTCGCCTTACCTCAACATAACAATTATAAAACACACTCTAGAAATTTAAATTAGTACTCACATTGTAGCACACTCAAGAAGGGGAAGTACTTCAGTCGGTAATTAACTCAAGAATTAAATAATGTAACTAAATGAGTTTTAATGTTTATCAGTTTCAATAACGAGGACAAGTCTTAACTCTAGGATATAGTTTCTCGTGAACCATTGGGACACTCAAGTTGTTCACCTTTCCGTCGAAGGTTCACTCTGGTCCAGCTCAAATAATCGTTCTCTCGGAAATACTCTGTCCTCTATTTCAGATGGGACAGCTCTACTCTTGTTCACTATGATGGAAATTGCGAATAGCAATTTCCTACCGATTTCTCTGGCAACTTTCCCGCGTTTTTTACTCGAACGTTCTGACTTCTCTTTTCTGATTTTCAGTTATCGCGAGAAAATCGTGCATGACAGGTTCCGTTCGAAATTTTGAAAAATTAAATTTCATTCCAAAATCAAGTGTTTTTTTGCTTCTCTCAAGGTCAAACTTCCGAATATGACCGACTGGCCGTTTTTGACGTTTCTTAGAATTGTTACGTCATCAATTCGAATTTTTAAAATTTAGGAATTCCCAAATCCTTCGGCCTTCCCGATTTGTCCAATCGTTCGAACAACACTCTTATTCCTTCAAAATCGCCAATTCGGAAGGTTCACTGCTAAAATTTCGAATATGCTGAATCTGCATTTTGATCCATTCTGGTCGAATGTCACACTAAAAGTATAACTGGGGTCTATTAACTAGCTTATATGCACTATACAATTCTTTTATATAAAGGTGTTTTAGATTGGCATGGCTAATTTTTTTGTCATTGTTTTGTGTATGTTTTGTGGGTGCGTTACAAACAGTAGTGAATATTTGGTATCAAATTTCTGGTCTGATACTGTTAATTCTACAACTTGTGGGAAAACAAGACCTGGCCTCATTAAATATTCGGAAACCCTTATGGGTGGGGAATGCAATGTGTCATATGACAATGAAGGTCAAATACTAAAGAAAACCCTCTGTCAATCTATTGTTTTGTTGGTTGGACTTATTTGCACCAATGAAACTTCATCAGTAACTGATCCTGGGAATCAACTTGAAACAGGCAGTATGACAGTAAATGGTAATGAACTTGGAAATGCCTATTTGTATCAAGTAAAAAACATGTGATCAGAAAGGAAAATGTTTTGTTCAGAAGCTTGTGGAGATGGTGGGATTCCAAAATGTAGGAACGTTGGCCTCTTTCAAAAAGAAACAAGTTTTTCCATCAGTGAGAATTTTGACAAAATTCTTAGCAATTGCTCCGATGCATGTGCTAAGATGGGATCAGTGTGCTCAAATTTTGTCAGTTACTGTAGGATTGCTTACGGTGAGTTGATGCCATTGTTTCAAAAAATAAAACTAACCCTAAATGTAAATAATTGATTAACAGGCTTTTCCTGATGATTTAATTCTTGATTGCTTGGCAAGTAGTTTATCATTATCCGATAAATTTGTAGATTACTTCTAGTTTCAAAAATGGACTCTAATAAGCTGAAGTCACCGGAGTTGTATCAAATTGTCCAGTTTTCTAGTGATCCAGTTTTCTCTGAATGGTATAACTTTAAGAAAAAAGTGGCAAGCCTAAACATATCTTGAATTCAACGAGCTTTAGAGTGAAGGTTCCCTTGATTTTTGGTTCCCTTGATTTTTCACCCTTGGGACAAATTAACCGCTATTCGAATTTTTGTTTATATATAGAGGCAATTTTTCTAATTCGGTTTGGTAAAGTTTCAATTTTTTGGTTTTTCTTTTTTCGGCTGAATAGGTTTCGACCAGAGTGTTGTCATCGCCTTTACAATCCTTTTTTCGCGATATCTGCCTTTTTACATTTCGCGGATTTGCTTATTTAAGTGTACCGCTTACTCGTTTAATATTTTTTTTGCTAAATTTTTTATAGAAAGCTTAACAATTTTAAGAAAAACTGAGAAAAGTTTTGTGCGGTTTACGAACAGCGCAGCGCATATTATATGCCTGCTGTGGTGGCCAGTCAATAAGCAGAGTGGTCTAAGAGCAGAATGGGTCCAAGAGCAGAAAAATAGAAAAATATCAACTTCTTCAAGCTAATCGGTAAAATAATAATCAGAAATGTCAATAATAGCAAAGCAACGAATATTTTATGCTTTCAAATAACATGTCGGAAGGGCATCTTAAAATTAGTGTTGTCGTCTCGCTTTAAAAAAATTTTTGACAAAATTCACAAAAACTGTTATTTTTTACATTTTTTTCTCCGGCCGGAAGAGTCTGTTATCTTTGCTGAAACTGGCTACTCGAGTTTCAGTAGGATGACACTAATCATACAAAAAAGCCTATTGGAAATATTACTTGAAAAGAAAAATTTGAATTCTTGATTTCCGATTCAGAAAAACTTGATGCTCTATGAGGCTTGCCACGATTATCGATGCTCTTTTATACTGTGATGTCATCAATCATATTTGCCAAAATCAAAGCTTTTTGTTGGTGGAAGAGGAAAAAATGATTTTTTTAAAAAATTTTGTTATAAGTTAAAATATAAATTTTAGATATTTGAAGACAAGAGGCTTCACTAATAGCTTGTTTTTGAGAGTAAAATGAGAAAAAAAAAGATTTCGACAAAAATTCTACGGAAAAACTGAGCAAAATATCTTGGAGCTCAATTACCCGCACCTTACAGAAATCGATTAACATAATTTTCAACAGAGAGGCAAACACAAGCGAAAAAACACAAATAAGTAGCTTTTAAACGGAGGCGGAGCAATAAGCAGAATGGTCTAAGAGCACAATGGGTCCAAGAGCAGAAAAACAGAAAAATGTTGACTTATATTGGTTTATACGGGCTAATTGATAAAACATTATTAGAATCGTCAACAATTACCAAGAAAACGAATAAAGTATGCATGAATTTACTAATTAAATTTTTTGATTACTTTTTTAAAAAAATTCTTGATCAAATTAATCTAATTTACAGACTAACTAATAAAAACTGAAGTTTTTCTGTTTTTCTGCTCTTGGATCTATTCTGCACTTGGACCATCCTGCTTATTGCTCCGCCTCCGCCTGCTTATTGCTCCGCCTCCGCCTGCTGTTTTTACCCAGACAACTCGAGCGATAAAATCACGCAAAAAATTATGTTCATGATGTGGAAACCTTGAGTTGGAGTTTTGAAAAATAACCTGCGATCATTTTCGGTAAACTTTTGGGGATTATTTGAAAACTCAAACCGCTTTTCCGCTTTTGTTATGGCTTTGGAATTTTCGGGATCGCTTTTGCTTATACTACTCGATTGGCCCCTTTTGTTACACCTTTTGCTTCAAGCAGGACAGTACTCTGGTTTTGAACATTATTTTGTGTGTGTGTGTGTGTGTGTGTGTTATGAGGGTGAGAAAAATTTACTTACTTTTTATTTGTCTTAATTTTGTTTACACTTGCGATAAGCAAGGGTTTTGCAACCGGGTATTAGACTTTTTTCCCTTAAACAACTTAGTCCACAAAATTCGTACAAGAATTTGTTCGCAAGTGTTTTACTGCAGGTAAATGTAGTATTTGCGTATTAGGTATGGGCCTTGTGTGCCTGTTATGAATTATTATAATTTTTTTTCGGCACTTGAGTGTCGGCTTTATTTCCGTCGGCTCATTTTCCTAATGATTTTTTTAAAATACTTTTTGTTGGTTTTTCTAAGAATGGTTGAAATGTTAATAAATGTTTTGGACACGTCTAAATCTATTCCCAGAACCTTCCTAATACCAGTGAAAATTTTAAAAATGAAAAACAAAAATCAAATCAATTTTTTCCTGTTGTTTTTAGTTTGCACAATAACTTTGGTTTTAACTTTTTATGCTTTTGTTTGTTCAGTCAGCTGTGTTTATCAAGTTTTTTTTGGTTTAGGTTATTGAGTTTGTTTTTTTTTTCGCATTTTTTTTCATCAATTCAAAATATGTTCTCATTGCTTTTTAGCTCAAATTGTTTTGACAAGTAGCTGTTACAATTGAAAATCGAACGAGAACCAAGCAAGCCTGATTTTCCAGCAACTAAGAATCAATTAAGTTCAAAATTTTTGATAATTCAAACTAAAATTGCTAGTCGAGTTCATCGTTTTGCAAAGTCAATTTGAGTTGCTGTCTGCTAATTTTTTGTTCTCCTGTTTTGCGTAGTTTCATTGTGTTAGGACAGTAAAAATAGTACCGAGCAATCTTGAAGTGCTGTCAAATCAGAACTTATTATCATCAAAATTTTCCATAATTTTATTTGGAATTGCTTGTCGCATTTATCATTTTTCCTTTTTTGATCGCTAATTAAAATTTTTCTCACTCTCATCTTTCTTAAGAATACTCCAATGGCATATCTTTTGCTTTAATTTTGAGTAACTTTTTTAAAAATTATTTTGGTAAACCGTTTTTTTTTTTTCTGTCAACGTGTTCTTGTCCGCTCGGATTTTCTTTTTTTTTGTGGAAAAATCGGCGTTTTTTTGGCTTCATAGCTTTTCAAAATTTTAGATTTTCCCGTAAACTGTGTCTAGTTCTAGTTCTTATGTTATTTTCTGTTTCATTCGTTTTTTATCAATTTTTGTTGAACTAATAAAAATAAGTTTTAAGTTTTTGAATTATTGTCGAATTGGTTTTCAAAAGTTTTTTCGAATTATCTTTTTTTTTTTACAAATGTTCTATTTTTTTTGAATCTTTTTTCATTTTGTTTCATTTGACGCACGAATAGGGTTTTCGTGTGCGTGTTTTGAGAGTGTGGGGACTAATGAGGTCTTGCTGAACTTTTCGGCTCAAAGGTTTTCAGCTAAGTTTTTTTTTGGCTTTGATACAGCCTGGTAAATTTCCTTTCGATGTAATGTTTTATTCTATTGTCCTGGCACGTTTTCGTTTTCAAACTAACCTTATTCATTTTGATAGATGTAGTATTTTCAACATTTTCGATTTTTATTTTCTGTTTTGTATCGGTGATGCGAATCTCAGCTCCGCCTATGTGTTACAATTTTCCGCTCATCTGTCGGCTATGTTTGGCAATGGGTTCAGACAGCCTTATTCTCAAGGGATGGTATAAGAAAAAATCAATTGATGAAAGATGAGTCCACGTCGAATAGGTTTCTTTTAACAAGTACAATGCTCAGAGTTTTTATAAGCTAATCAACTTCCTGCATAGCTGGGAATCACTGTTTTTTAAATGCATATATTGGTGGGATGTAAAATTCCAAATTTTCAAGCGAGTGTAGAGATTGTCAGAAAAATTTTCTGTCCCATCTCTGTCCTATTTGCGAAAGCAAGTGTTTTAGATCATGCTACCTATTTTCGCTCTGAAATTTTTCTTAATTTTCGGATGTGTATCGTATGGATTTTTAAAGATGTTGTATATACTCGTTTACTGTGGTAATTTTATTTTTTATTTTTACTTCTTTTTTCAGTGCAAATCGCACATTTGTTTTACTTATAGTTTTTTCACTTATAGTTTTTTACTTATAGTTTTACGTATAGAAATGACTCAGGCAACTAAGCGGACAAAAAATAAGCACCAGTCAAATTCAAGCGCAAAATTTTCAGGGTGTTTTTTTTCGCTGGTTTGTTTGGCTTATGTTTTATTGAGTAAGTGACATAGTTAAGCGTTCTTTCAAAGGATAAATAGATATTTAAATTGTTTCCGGAGGGGGAGCGCAAAATTTTAGATTTTCAGACCTTTCAAAAGTTTTTCAATTGAAAGCAATTTTGCTCAGAGATAGTCTAACCTACTTTTGCCGGCTTAGTTGCCGATAAATTTTGTGTCTGAATTTTTATTAAATGCCAGTTATGGTGTTTTGTCAAATTGAACATCATTCCAAACAATTTTCTGAAAATTTTGTAGTTTTTTCGAAATGTTCTAATTTGTTTTGGACGTAGTGGCTTTTGCTTCATTTCCTGTCTGCTAGCTTGCAATGCTGTATGTGTGGTATCGCAAGTGGTGCGAAGCTCTGCTTCGCCTCTGTGTTTAGAAATTTCAATGTAGCGTTAGAAATTGCATAGCATCTGTTTTCTGCTTAATTTGTGGCTAGTGTTTGGCGCCTATTAAGCTTCCGTGGCTGAGTGGTTAGTGTGTGAGTTGCTTAATCTCTAGGTCACAGGTTCGAATCTCAGATGTTGCTGAATTTTTAAACTAATTCGAGGCTTATTTCTAATTTTTGTTCTTGCTCTTCATAGAGCTGCGTTTTGTCGTGTTTCGCCTCTGTGTGAAACATGCCACAGAGCTGCTTCGCTTCTGTAACTATGTATATCTAATGATGTTATAATATTTTTATGAACTGATAGAAAAGAAAACATAAAACGTTTGACATACACTTGTGTATTGAAATTAATTTCGATGTGCAAGTAAAGTGTTTTTTTTTATGTGTAGACCTTTGTCGTCTGAGTTATGTATGTTGCTTTTTCGCGCTGAATAATTTCTGAATTGATTATAAATAAAGCAATCAAATGATTTTGTCGGACAATTTGTTATACCTGAAAAAATTATCTTCGAAATTGATATGGCTGGTGCTTAGTTTTTGTCGACTTAGTTGCAAAAGCACGGAGTTTTTTCATGATTTAACCTAAATGGTAATTTTTTCTTTTGATTCAAGTTATAATTGAAAGAGTGATGCATTCCTGCAATGGTCTACTAAACTGAGCTCCAGGAATTTTGCCACAGTTTTGAATAATCTATAATTTAGCTATGCTATATTTAAATGCGTGTGACATGAATCTTGACTTGTGCCATGTTCAAGCGTTTTTTGCAATGGTTATGCGCATAACGTATATCTTGCCATGTATAAAAAGCTCAGTCGATTTTCCAGTTAATGAATAATAGGCCACCTGCGAGGCCCGGATGTAAGGCTGTAGCTGTGATGTGAGCGTGGAAACGGAGGAGGAGGGCAGCACGTTATAGGGCAGTGTAAAGGTGACATTCATCCATCTATACATTATGAAACGGTTTTTCGTTTCAGCATTTATTCCACCAAATTTGTGAGCAAACCTATGGTGGGCGCTTTCAAAGTTATTCCATGGATTACAAAATTGGCCTCCAAATATGAATCCCCAATCCTTCAAGTAAACGAGATATGACAATTTTTGCGATTTTGCCGCAAAAAATACAAAAACCTGAATTTTAAAAACTCCAAGTTTAGATTTCCCAACGTTTTAATTGGGTGATGCCAGGGTATTCTCTAAATGAATGCAAATCTTGTTTTTAGAATTGATTGCTCATTGCCTTTGAGTTCGCGAGTAGCAGAGGTTGAGGCTGATCAGGGGGTGGGGGGTGGTGGGAGACCCCCATGCTTAAGATATGGAATAGAACATCCGGTCTCCCAGCTATGTTTTAACATTAGGTATAGAGTCTACAATGTATTAAGATAGGGAATACCAATGGTACGGTTTCAGTGTAATGGTGTGAGAAAGAAAAACGTTATTTTTTTGGACTTTGTGTAGAAGTGTCTAGTTTTTTCGCAAAAATCTCGGCGCGCGTTATCTAATTGTTAATTATTACTGGTTAATTACGTGTAGGTTGTGTAATTAAGGTTACGTATTTAGTTTTTTGGTACATGGTAAGTCAATGGTAAGAGTTTTTGGGCAAAAACTTGGAATCTTTATCAAAAAAATCTTTCAAAAAAAACTAAAACACGATAAGATTTGATATAATTTGAACTAATAACTCATTAATAAGATAATCTATGGATTTTTTCCACAATTTTCACTCAAAACATTAGAATATGATAAAATTTACCCTAATAAGCTCAGAAGCAGGTTAAATACGGTTCTGAATATCAAAGGGAAAGCTCATAATTCCTTTAAGCTTCATTAAACTTCAAAAAAGTCAAAGTTTTTGGAAAAAAATGGAAAAATTTTAAGTATTTGGAAAAAATTGCAAAAATTTCAAATTTTTGGAAAGAATTGCAGAAATCTCAAGGTTTTGGCTAGTTTTTTGTTGCTTCTGATCTAATTGAATAAAAAGTAAATACGTTTAGAGTCTAAAATTAAGCTCAAATTGTATTTCAATTGGCATCATGTTGAGACACATACAAAACTTTGAATAGAAATATGGAAATTCATGGAATAGAAATTCTTCTCTCAAATTAATGAAATACGATAAAATTTACCATAATTTTAGCTTAAAAGCGGTTTATTTAATGCTGTGAACATTTAAAGTTCGTATTAGTCGAATCAATATTGATACTTCCGATTTCTCGGGAAAATAAGGTAGTTAATCGTAATTTTCAAGAAAGTAAAAATTAATCAAATCTATCCAAAGTTTTCCATTTGTAAAATTTCATTTGTGTAATTAACTGAATTTTTGTTCAATTCAAGGAGAGTTCACCTAAAAATCTCAATTCAATTGAACAATATGAGCAATATTTATTGAAATTTCTATATCAAACTCCATGATCCAGCTCCTCAGTTTTTTCTCAAAGAATAACCCAAACTTGTACAAAATTACAACTTCTGAGACGTTTTTAACATTATTAATAATATTAAGTTTCAGATCATTGATAAAAATTGAGTATTTTACTGCTTAAATTGACTAAAAGTTGGGTGTATTTATCATAACAGTAAATTAGATTGTATGATATTCAACAAAATCTTCTTCAAAACCGATGATTATCTCTGTTGCTTCTACAACATAATTTTTCACGGTTTTTCCGTAGAAATTTGCAATGTCTTAAGCTTTTTCTTGCTTTCTGCTTATTGCATGTTATCGCTCTTGCCCTCACTTTGCTAGAAAGTTTAGTCAGAACTGAGGAATTTAGGAGAAAATAGTATCAATTGAACGAACAATTTGTTGGCAGAGATAAAATTAGAACTGATAACGTCTAATTATTACCATGTAATTTGTACATGTTCTCCTTTAGATGCCCTTGTTTAGTTACTACAGCAAGCTGTTTCAGCAAAAACCCAACTTTTGTGATCATTAACAATCACTTTTCTTGCAAAATAGTTTGTAAATTGCTTTTTATTCTTGTTTTTTGTCGGAAGGTTTCTCAAAAATGTCGAAGTGAGAAATAATCGGTGCTATTTTAAGCATTCGAAAGCACATGTATATTTTGAGAATATAAAGGTGTGTTTTTACGTTGATTTCTTAGAAAAAATTAAGAGCAGCTCTATTGTTTATAATCTGCAAAACCTTCGGAAGTAGAAATACGCAAGGGGAAGTTAGTTCCATATTTCTGCAACATTTATAACATCTAAAAGATCTGTTCTCAAAAACATCGATTAAGGAAAGGAAATCAAGGTGCAAACTGTAACATTTGAATAATTTTGCGAAATTTATTCAGCAGGCTCCATATTATTTTCTCTAAAAATCTTTCTACATCAAATTTTTTTTATCCAAAAGAATGAAATGTAGATCTTGAAAGCAAATTTTCGATTTATGCGTCATGTATCATCTTCCAAAAGGTGTTGGAGTTGGGTTTACTTCACAACCAATTATTTTCAAAAAATTTGAATTTATTTTTAAGTTAACCTAGTATATCAAATGATAAAAAAAAATTCCGAACATTACACTTTAATGTTGAATTTTTTTCTCAAGATGTAATATATTAGCTAAATTTTAATTAAAAAATCTCAAAATTCCTAATGAAAATAAATTGAGTTTCTATCTCAATTTGATATTTTCTCAGTTTCTGCTTCATCTACTATCTTCCAACTTAATCCAGTTTGAACAAGGTTCTATTTGAAAATTGAGTTTTAGAGGGAAAAATGTATCATTTCAACGAACGTTCACTAATCCGAAGCAGAATTAATACCATAAATCCTTTTCAAAAAAACTTCAAACTATTTTCTCGACCTGATAGCTGTATGTTGCTGTTTCAACTCTTAATTTCTATATTGAAGTAATTTTTTTGTTGAGAATGATGTATTTTTTTATCTTGAAATTTTCAAATGCTAGCAAAACATACATTTTTTCATCTTTTCCAGGTCAGTTATCAATTGTTTTCTGAATCGTTGAAAAAAGCAAAAGAAAACCATAATACTTAGTAAATCAATCCTCAATATCTGCTACGCACTACTCTATGTTTACTTTTACAAGCACTAAGTAAGGAAAACTTAAATATGGTCACTAGGCAAAACCTTTCAATTAATCAATGTTTTATAAATATCCAGTTAAGCACTCTTTAGCATATGTGATTCAATTTTACTACAAATTTATCGCAACAAAATCTCTGCAAGCTTGCAAACAATGTTTTTACTGTAGATTAAAGGTTTTTGGATCGATTTCTTTTGAAAGTATTGAAAGTTTCACGATAATTTGAACTCGATTGTTGCTGGTGTTATCATCAATCAGAACCTTTGAATAAAAAAAGAAATGACAGAAATAGAATAATGATGAAAAAACCGTATATTTTCTAGAAGTTTTTCAAGTTAGTGTATAGACTTTTCAGATTCAGTTAAAATTATTTTTCAAAGTATTTTCTGTTTTTATTAAAAATATATATTTTTTCCTTCTCTCGGAGTCTGTTTGCAGAGTTTTGAGCATATAATTTAACTTTATGTTGACATTGCTTCTTCTTAATTTGATTAGAAAGTTCCTCGCTGCTATATGTATAAAAGTTACAACTGGAATACTTCAAAACGTCACAGTGCGTTCGATGTCTTGACGCATCTTTACGTGTGTATTCTCTTCCACATTCAAGACATGCAACTCTTTCGTTTCTATTCAGTGACGGCATCTCAATAAAGAGAGAAAGAAAAAGTGAGAGATTTAGAATGTCCCAATTTTTTAGAAAAGAAAAGTTGAATAGCTTCAAAAAATGAATAAAAGTAAAAAAAAACAGCTAATTTCTTAACCAATTGTTTTTAACGTGAAAGAAAATCAGAATAGATATACTATTTAGCCCAGCTGAAGTAAAATTCATCCAATCTAACCATGGAGTTTTCAAAAGTTTTGCTATCAATCAATCAGAATCGAGCATTACTTACAAGGAAGTTTTCATCTTTTTTGATATCAACCAATCGGAATCCAGCTCTTTTTATAAGGAAACTTTTTTCTTTTCTGATATCAAACAATGAGAATTGAGCATTCCTTCACAGTAATTTTTGTGGTAATAACCAATCAGAATGAAGTATTCACAGATTTTAAAATATTTTATAGATCAGAACAAAACTGTTAATTTTTGATTTATGCTTCATGTATCATCTTCCAAAAGGTGTTGGAGTTGGGTTTACTTCACAACAAATTATTTTCAAAAAATTTGAATTTATTTTTAAGTTAACCTAGTATATCAAATGATAAAAAAAATTTCCAAACATTACACTTTTATGTTGAATTTTTTTCTCAAGATATTAGCTAAATTTAAATTAAAAAATCTCAAAATTCCTAATGAAAATAAATTGAGTTTCTATCTCAATTTGATATTTTCTCAGTTTCTGCTTCATCTACTATCTTCCAACTTAATCCAGTTTGAACAAGGTTCTATTTGAAAATTGAGTTTTAGAGGCGAAAATGTATCATTTCAACGAACGTTCACTAATCCGAAGCAGAATTAATACCATAAATCCTTTAAAAAAAAACTTCAAACTATTTTCTCGACCTGATAGCTGTATGTTGCTGTTTCAACTCTTAATTTCTATACTGAAGTAATTTTTTTTGTTGAGAATGATGTATTTTTTTATCTTGAAATTTTCAAATGCTAGCAAAACATACATTTTTTCATCTTTTCCAGTTCAGTTATCAGTTGTTTTCTGAATCGTTGAAAAAAGCAAAAGAAAACCATAATACTTAGTAAATCAATCCTCAATATCTGCTACGCACTACTCTGATTACTTTTACAAGCACTAAGTAAGGAAAACTTAAATATGGTCACTAGGCAAAACCTTTCAATTAATCGATGTTTTATAAATATCCAGTTAAGCACTCTTTAGCATATGTGATTCAATTTTACTACAAATTTATCGCAACAAAATCTCTGCAAGCTTGCAAACAATGTTTTTACTGTAGATTAAAGGTTTTTGGATCGATTTCTTTTGAAAGTATTGAAAGTTTCACGATAATTTGAACTCGATTGTTGCTGGTGTTATCATCAATCAGAACCTTTGAATAAAAAAAGAAATGACAGAAATAGAATAATGATGAAAAAACCGTATAATTTCTAGAAGTTTTTCAAGTTAGTGTATAGACTTTTCAGATTCAGTTAAAATTATTTTTCAAAGTATTTTCTGTTTTTATTAAAAATATATATTTTTTCCTTCTCTCGGAGTCTGTTTGCAGTTTTGAGCATATAATTTAACATTATGTTGACATTGCTTCTTCTTAATATGATTAGAAAGTTCCTCGCTGCTATATGTATAAAAGTTACAACTGGAATACTTCAAAACGTCACAGTGCTTTCGATGTCTTGACGCATCTTTACATGTGTATTCTCTTCCACATTCAAGACATGCAACTCTTTCGTTTCTATTCAGTGACGGCATCTCAATAAAGAGAGAAAGAAAAAGTGGGAGATTTAGAATGTCCCAATTTTTGAGAAAAGAAAAGTTGAATAGCTTCAAAAAATGAATAAAAGTAAAAAAAAAAACAGCTAATTTCTTAACCAATTGTTTTTAACGTGAAAGAAAATCAGAATAGATATACTATTTAGCCCAGCTGAAGTAAAATTCATCCAATCTAACCATGGAGTTTTCAAAAGTTTTGCTATCAACCAATCAGAATCGAGCATTAATTATAAGGAAATTTTTATCTTTTCTGATATCAATCAATCAGAATCGAGCATTACTTACAAGGAAGTTTTCATCTTTTTTGATATCAACCAATCGGAATCCAGCTCTTTTTATAAGGAAACTTTTTTCTTTTCTGATATCAAACAATGAGAATTGAGCATTCCTTCACATTAATTTTTGTGGTAATAACCAATCAGAATGAAGTATTCACAGATTTTAAAATATTTTATAGATCAGAACAAAACTATGTTTATGAAACTTCCAATCAGTTATTATTACTGAATTTTTCTGCCATGACTGACATATAAATTTGACACCAAAGTGAGATAAATGAGATTTCTTGTCTGGTTTATTTTGTTTTTCCGATACTCAATTCAAATTTTGAAATTTCGATCAAAAATTTATTGATTTGTTCGATTTCTAACCAATGAAAAAAGAAATCACCAAGAAATATATTTTATTATTTTCTTTTTAGTATATTGTAATATAAACAACTGGAAGTCTTTTAAACTTCGATAATCGATGAAAAGATATACTGACAAATCTAGACTTTGTGTTTGTTTCAAATACAAAACAGTAATCGAAATAATGTTCCTTATCTCCAATTTTTGCTTCATAGGCTCTTCCGTTGTTTTTTTTTTACTGATAAACCACTCAATCTGAGTTAACTCTTCTAAATAAAAATATTGTTGATAAATCTGGTAGTACTCTTCTTCTGGTTTATTTCTGATTTATCTCCTCTCCACCTTTTTAACAAAATCATTGAACTTTCTGTGTTTCTATACAAGTTAAAACCAATACAATCTCTATCAACGTCATCTGTCCACCACTCTTGTAGTTTTTTGCAGTAGTTCAATTCTAAAATCTGGTGAATGTCAATATCAGATATTGAAAACGCTTTTGATAGAAACATTTTTCTTAATTAAATAAACAAAGGAACTTAAAAAACTCGAGTTGCTTTTATCAGTTTTAGTTTATCTTGTATCACCATAAAAACTTTTTCCATCATTTAGAAATTGATGTAGCCAATCAAAAACTCAAATTATGGCAAAAAAAAGAAATTAACCAATTAAATACAGAAATTCAAAAATTATTAAAGGTTTTCAACTACCTTCTTCTTTGTAATTTTGTTCAAATCAGACAAAATTTACCTAAATTTAGAAAAAAAAAATAGTAATTAAATAATTTTTTCTATAATTTTTTATGCAATAACTGACTGATAATAGGTCAATGTTTTGTGTCAATTTCGATTAGTTTGAATGTTTTGTCTGACTTTTCCTCAGATAATATAGCTCTAAATATACACTTCAGTGAGAAAAAATAGTTTTAAACCAATAATATTTCAATTACCAAACATTCAAAACATCAAAAAGCATTACTGAGGTTTACAATTATGAACAAACATAAAGTCTCCCAAAATTTAACACAGTTCTTTGAATTCGTTCAAAGTATAGTTGACATAGGCAACTTGTTTCATTGCTTCATTCTCTTTTGCAGTGAAGAGTCGAATCAATGTAGGGAGGTTTGTTAACATTGTACTTCTTGATCGTGACACAAACTTGTCTTCTATTGTAAGTTGCTTTGTCATACACTTTGTTGCAGTTGGCAAGCTCCTGATCCATAGTTGACTCCTCGTCAGAAGTGAGTTCCAATATAGGAACGAGTCCAAGGTTTTCAGCATCGTGATTAACAGTATTTCTAATTGCCGAAATTGCTTCTCCGTCTTTTTCACCAAGATAGACTTGTTGGGACTTTTCAAATTGTCCCAAATCATTAATTTTTAATAGTTGAAAGCACGGTTCAAAATACATTTTTCCTTTGTAGGATTTTGGAACCAAACAAATCTCCCAACTCTTTTTTGATTTTTTGAAAATTCAATATAATTGGGACTAGTGTCCTTTATTGAGGACATTTTTGAAGAGTAAAGTGATCAGATAAGGAGAAATGAGAGAAATGATTTTGAAATTAAATGAAAATGGAAGTAAACAAACTGAGTCATCTCGATTTCCATATATGGAAGTAGTACCAAATATGGAAGGTTTTATATGAGTTTTCCCTATATGGAAAGTGTGTAGGCGTTACTTCTATATAAATCCAAAGTTTTCAGCAAAAATCATTCTTCCCAATGGCAGCTGCTATGTGTCAAGCTCTTCCCAGCTTGTATTCAGAATACAGTAAAAAAATCGCTATTACGAAAAATACATAGTAACCCAAGATTATTGTGTGTCTACCCACAATTCTTTATGTTCTTTGGAGAATTGTAAGTTCCATTTGGTTTTAATAGGAACTTCTTTCAACCAAATTTTGCAGAGAATAGATAAATATATTTTCATATATCAGGAAATTGACTGTCTGTACACTTTGTTCAAACACAGATTCCATTCAAGTATTGTTACATCAAGCGGAGAAGTGTTCAATCAGCTTAATCGAGCAGTTCAACATAACTTACGATGGAAAGGAGCTGAAAAGATGCCCAGTATTGCAAAGAAAGGACTAATTCGGAAAAAATACAAGAGACATTATCTAAGTTCTAATCAAAAACTTGCTTCCACTTAACCTCATGGTTCAGCGTTTCTGGACAGAATTCGAAAAATTCAGAATTCAAAATATGAGTCTGATTTGTTGAAGATTATTGAATGTTTTTATTGATTGTCGTGGTTTTGTGAATAGTGATTATGTAAGCTTTGTGATAAAATAATAAACTCTCACAATGTTTTCTTAGTAGTTTGCCCTGATAAGTCTTTAAAAACTAAGCTTTGGTGCAGAAACACTTAATTCATATGAAAAGAAAAACCAATTTACAAACAAATGGGAAATTTTAAAAAATGTGTAAAAAAAGACAAAAATTGAGTTAATTTTCGAGTTCGTTGTCACTTTCTTCTTCATGTGCCACACCATGTTTTCTTCTAAACAGAGCTAAGTTATCCTGTTGAACCTTCAATTTTTATTTCTTGTACCTTCTATCACGAATTGTTTCAATTTTTCGCCAATCATGTAGGTAAGTTCTTAAGGGACTGAAGCAATTCTTCGGATCTCTGTAGAAGATGTCAAATTCAACCATTTCTTCAAAAATAGTCATTTGTAGTAAATGTTCACTTGTAAGCAAATGAAAACTAATTCCGTATCTCAGATCCACAACTTCATCAAAAAATTTTTCATTTGAATCATATGAAAACCCGTACTTTTTTCTCGAAGTCGACTTAGACATTGCCAATTCTTTTCGAAATTCTCTATTTCTTTTACTCTCGAGTTCTCTCCATTCTGAAAGATCCATGATAATTTGCTCACTAGCCTGGGAGATTTTATTAAATTTGAGAATCCAAATACTTAAATCTTTTGCATTTTTTTCCAAAACTTTTGACTTTTTTTGAAGTTTCATTAAGCTTGAAGGCATTATGAGCTTTCCCTTTGATTTTCAAAACCTTCTTAACCTGCTTCTGAGCTCATTAGGGTAAATTTTATCATGTCTTAATGTTTTGAGTGAAAATTGTGGAAGAAATCCATATTTATACAATTTTTTTCCAAAAATACTAAACTTTTTGCAATTTTTTTTCAAAAAACCTTGGTTTATCGAAGTTTCAGTAGGTTCAGCATTGTTTCAAAAAATCAGGTTATCCAATTAAAAGTTTTTAGATCGAATTATATCAAATCTTATCGTGTTTTAAAGTTTTTTTGAAAATTTTTTTGATAAAGATTCCAAATTTTTGCCCAAAAACTCTTACCATTGACTTCATGTACCAAAAAATTAAATACGTAACCATTATTACAACCTACACGTAATTAACCAGTAATAATTAACAATTAGATAACGCGCGCCGAGATTTTTGCGAAAAAACTAGAAACTTTACACAAAATCCAAAAAAATTTCGTTTTTATTTCTCTTACCATGACACTGAAATCTTACCATTGGTATTCCCTATCTTAATACATGGTAGACTCTATACCTAATTTTAATACATAGCTGGGAGACCGGATGTTCTATTCCCTTACTTAAAATATGGGGGTCTCCCACCACCCCCCCCCCCCCCCCCCTGATCAGCCTCAACCTCTACTACTTTCGCGAGTTTGAAAAAGCTTGGATTGAAAAATTTTGCCTGGGTGTTGTCAGAGTACTTTCAGCAGGTGCAGATATGTTCTACTTTACGTATGTTTCATCAAATGTTTTTTGTTTCCGAGATATGACGTTTTTTTGATATTGTAAAAATTGAAAAACTCTTTTAAAAATAGAAATTCGTGACTATCACGGGGCATTTTTAAGGCACTCACAGAGGTTGCAGATGTGGCCGCCAGTTTTGATTGATCAGGTTTTTTCAGTTGTAGCATTTTGATGTGCGGTTTTTTCAATGGTTTTGAAAATATTTTTCTAAAAGTTCAGTTTTTACTTAGAAAGTTTCAAAGAAGTCTGAAATTGCGCTCGATTATACAATTGATTGCAGTAAGTGATTTTGGTTGAGTCATTTGCAATTGATCGCAGCAAAGTATGAAAATTAAATAGGAAAAGTCCAGTAGAAGAGGGTTAAAGTTCCCAAAGACAAACAAAGCAGCAGGAAATGATAATATCCCCCCGGAACTTTTTATTCATGGCCAACATGAACTTCTTCCCCACTTGCAACGCCTTCTCTCACTTATTTGGAAAGAGGAGAAGATTCCAAATGACTGGAAGACAGCAGTCATAGTCCCCATCCACAAAAAAGACGACAAAGCCAAATGCTCAAACTATCGTGGCATCTCACTCTTGAATATCGCTTTCAAGATCTTAGAGGCGATCCTTAAAAACAGGCTCGAACCAGCCTATGATACAGTTGCTAGAGACAACCAGGCTGGCTTCAAAAAGAAGCGCGGATGTCGCGATCAAATATTTGCAATCAGACAAATAGTAGAACAAAGACACGAATACAATAGACAGACTGTTCTCGTATTTATTGACTTTAAAGCTGCGTTTGACAGCGTCAACCGCGAGACAATCTGGTGCATCCTCGCGAGTCACGGCCTCCCATCCAAAATCCTCCAAATCCTAAGAGCCATGTACACAGAAACGTTTAGTACAGTCAGGGTTTACAACTCACTATCTATCCCATTTGCCATTGTCTCAGGGGTCAGACAAGGTTCGATACTTGCACCATTCTTGTTCAACCTTGTAATCGACTGGGCATTGCTCGAAGCAACGGAAAACCAACCCCTTGGCATCGCCCTTGACGATATGGTAATTACAGATCTAGACTTCGCTGATGATATCTGTTTACTTGAAGACAATATCAAAGACGCACAGACACTTCTTGATCTAGTCACTCGCGCCGCTGCAAAAGGCGGTCTTGAAATAAACACATCTAAAACGAAATTCTGCTCTGCTTATCCTGGAGACCAAATGACCTGCAATGACGCCCCCATCGATAGGGTGAATACTTTCACCTACCTAGGCAGCAACCTGCAACTCGATGGTGACGTGTCACACGAAATCCAGATCCGCCTCGGAAAAGCAACAGGACGCTTCAAACAATTAGACAAGCTCTGGAAACAAAGATCAGTCCCGACCAGAATCAAATCGAAAGTATACAAAGCATGTGTCGAAAGCGTGCTCCTGTATGGATGTGAATCCTGGCCAGTCAAGGCATCCGATACTCAACGCCTCGACTCCTTCAACTGCAGATGCCTGAGAAACCTTGGTGCCCCGACAGACACCATGAGTTCCACCGTACAACAAAGACGCCTCAAATGGCTAGGGCACACCCTACGCATGGAACCCAACATGATACCCAACGCATGCCTGGAATTTGAGAAAGCCGACAACTGGAAGAGACCCCCCGGTGGAGTAAAGAACTCGTGGAGACGGTTAGTGAAGAAGGAACTCCGCCCATTCTTGAAACCCCAAAAAATGACCCACAAGAACTGGGAGGCAAGCTGGTTCGATTTGGCCAAAGATACTGCACTGAACAGGCCGCAGTGGAAAGCAATTGTGAGAGATATACATATGGCGGGCAATGGGCAGTAATGCTCGAAAACGCCCTACGAAGACGAAGACGAAAGTTCCCAAAAAATTTAATCCATTTTTTCTTTTTAACTGTCCATCAACTTATATCGCATTATGGTTTAGTGTTTCTGTGTGACCTGCTTTTGTCGAACCAGCTTGGTTGCGTTGGTTATGCTGAGTTTTTTTGATATACTTTTTTGTACGAGTATGTTCTAAGTTTTTATTTTGTGCTTTCATCCTCCTACTCACAAAAAAGCAATAAAACCTTATGTCAATTTTTTCTTGCTAGATCAAGTGACGTGTGATGGCCGAGTGGTAACTCAGATGCCTTGTGATCCATAGTTCGGAGGTTCCAATCCATGCTGTATCTTGTTTTTTGTCGTAATTTTTCAAATGTTTTTTTTTCTGGGAGGTTTTGAACAGACTTTTCTCTGATTTTCTTTTAAATTGAAACTCATTATTCTACCTGTGAATTTATGACTTAGAATGCGTTGCTTTTTTTCGCTGGAATGGTTTTGACGTATGCTATAATCGTGACTTTGATTACGTTCCTTATTTGCCGGAGTAGTTTTGGCGTATGTTATATGGTCTTAGTCGCCGTAACATTGTCGTTTGAATGGCAAGAAAAAAATATATATTTTCTCTAATATATTCAGGATGGGCGTGGTATAACGTTTTAATTAAAGCAAAAAGGGGGCAGGATGTAAAGTCCATTGAGGTTTCAATTTAAGATGCCTAAAATTTTTAATGAAGATTTGTTTGATGGCTTTCCTCCTTCGGCTGAAATAACTATGCCATCAAGAGGTTTCGGTTGAGTGGCCTTGTACCAAAGTATTGTCGATTTAGTGGCCCCTCGATAAGCGATGCTAATGGATTATTTAATGCTAATGATTTTGTTTTGTGGCTGTGTTTTACTTTGGTTGGCACCAACCATCTGTCGAGAAAAATGTATGACTTTTTGTCTTTTTTAAATATAAATGTTTGTCTAAGTGAATTTGTTTCATTTTTTTATTCGTCAGGTTGCAAGGCTATGCTTGCAGTGTATCGCAAGCGTTGCGAATCTTCGCTTCGACTTTGTTTTTATCATGGAACCTCAACAACTTCTAAGCTCAATAACAATTCGTCAAGTGGTAAAACGCATGCTTTTGGATCATAAAGTCTTAAGCTAGAATCCCGACGGCGCTTTGTTTTTTTTACTGATAAAGTTTGAATTGTTAGTCTATCCGTTGTGTTTTCATTAGTTTAAATTTACCAATTCTGATATTGTAGTTTTTTCAATTTTTTTTTGTCGTTCAAACGTTTCCTGGTTGTTTTTTATTACCCTCGCGATAAGCAAGGTATTGTTATTTAATCAATTTATTCTTTTTAACTGTCCATCAACTTATATCGCTTTATGTTTTAGTGTTTCTGTGTGACCTGCTACTGTCGAACCAGCTTGGTTGCGTTGGTTAAGCTGAGTTTTTTTTGATATACTTTTTTGTACGAGTATGGTCTAAGTTTTTATTTTGTGCTTTCATCCTCCTACTCACAAAAAAGCAATAAAACCTTATGTCAATTTTTTCTTGCTAGATCAAGTGACGTGTGATGGACGAGTGGTAACTCAGATGCCTTGTGATCCATAGTTCGGAGGTTCCAATCCATGCTGTATCTTGTTTTTTGTCGTAATTTTTCAAATGTTTTTTTTCTGGGAGGTTTTGAACAGACTTTTTTCTGATTTTCTTTTAAATTGAAACTCATTATTCTACCTGTGAATTTATGACTTAGAATACGTTGCTTTTTTTCGCTGGAATGGGTTTGACGTATGCTATAATCGTGACTTTGGTTACGTTCCTTATTTGCCGGAGTAGTTTTGGCGTATGTTATATGGTCTTAGTCGCCGTAACATTGTCGTTTGAATGGCAAGAAAAAAATATATATTTTTTCTAATATTCAGGATGGGCGTGTAACAACGTTTTAATTAAAGCAAAAAGGGGGCAGGATGTAAAGTCCATTGAGGTTTCAATTTAAGATGCCTAAAATTTTTAATGAAGATTTGTTTGATGGCTTTCCTCCTTCGGCTGAAATAACTATGCCATCAAGAGGTTTCGGTTGAGTGGCCTTGTACCAAAGTATTGTCGATTTAGTGGCCCCTCGATAAGCGATGCTAATGGATTATTTAATGCTAATGATTTTGTTTTGTGGCTGTGTTTTACTTTGGTTGGCACCAACCATCTGTCGAGAAAAATGTATGACTTTTTGTCTTTTTTAAATATAAATGTTTGTCTAAGTGAATTTTTTTCATTTTTTTATTCGTCAGGTTGCAAGGCTATGCTTGCAGTGTATCGCAAGCGTTGCGAATCTTCGCTTCGACTTTGTTTTTATCATGGAACCTCAACAACTTCTAAGCTCAATAACAATTCGTCAAGTGGTAAAACGCATGCTTTTGGATCATAAAGTCTTAAGCTAGAATCCCGACGGCGCTTTGTTTTTTTTACTGATAAAGTTTGAATTGTTAGTCTATCCGTTGTGTTTTCATTAGTTTAAATTTACCAATTCTGATATTGGTGTTTTTTCAATTTTTTTTGTCGTTCAAACGTTTCCTGGTTGTTTTTTATTACCCTTGCGATAAGCAAGGTATTGTTATTTAATCAATTTATTCTTTTTAACTGTCCATCAACTTATATCGCATTATGTTTTAGTGTTTCTGTGTGACCTGCTACTGTCGAACCAGCTTGGTTGCGTTGGTTATGCTGAGTTTTTTTTGATATACTTTTTTGTACGAGTATGGTCTAAGTTTTTATTTTGTGCTTTCATCCTCCTACTCACAAAAAAAGCAATAAAACCTTACGTCAATTTTTTCTTGCTAGATCAAGTGACGTGTGATGGACGAGTGGTAACTCAGATGCCTTGTGATTCATAGTTCGGAGGTTCCAATCCATGCTATATCTTGTTTTTTGTCGTAATTTTTCAAATGTTTTTTTTTTCTGGGAGGTTTTGAACATACTTTTTTCTGATTTTCTTTTAAATTGAAACTCATTATTTTACCTGTGATTTTATGGCGTAGAATACGTTTCTTTTTTTTTAGCCGGAATGGTTTTAACGTATGCTATAATCGTGACTTTGGTTACGTTCCTTTTTTGCCGGAGTAATTTTGGCGTATGTTATATGGTCTTAGTTGATGTAACATTGTCGTTTGAATGGCAAGAAAAATATATATATTTTTCTAATATATTCAGGATGGGCGTGGTATAATGTTTTAATGAAAGCAAAAAGGGGCAGCATGTAAAGTCTCTTTAGGTTTCACATTAAGATGCTTAAAATTTTTAATGAAGATTTGTTTGATGGCTTTCCTCCTTCGGCTGAAATAATTATGCCATCAAGAGGTTTCGGTTGAGTGGCCTTGTACCAAAGTATTGTCGATTTAATGGCCCCTCGATAAGCGATGCTAATGGATTATTTAATGCTAATGATTTTGTTTTGTGGCTGTGTTTTACTTTAGTTGACATCAACCATCTGTCGGAAAAATGTATGACTTTTTGTCTTTTTTAAATATAAATGTTTGTGTAAGTGAATTTGTTTCATTTTTTTGTTCGTCAGGTTGCAAGGCTGTGCTTGCAGTGTATCGCAAGCGTTGCGAATCTTCGCTTCGATTTTGTTTTTATCATGGAATCTCAACAACTTCTAAGCTCAATAACAATTCGTCAAGTGGTACAACGCATGCTTTTGGATCATAAAGTCTTAAGCTAGAATCCCGACGGCGCTTTGTTTTTTTTTACTGATAAAGTTTGAATTGTTAGTCTATCCGTTGTGTTTTCATTAGTTTAAATTTACCAAATCTGATATTGTAGTTTTTTCAATTTTTTTTAATCGTTCAAACGTTTCCTGGTTGTTTTTTATTACCCTTGCGATAAGCAAGGTATTGTTATTTAATCAATTTATTCTTTTTAACTGTCCATCAACTTATATCGCATTATGTTTTAGTGTTTCTGTGTGACCTGCTACTGTCGAACCAGCTTGGTTGCGTTGGTTATGCTGAGTTTTTTTGATATACTTTTTTGTACGAGTATGTTCTAAGTTTTTATTTTGTGCTTTCATCCTCCTACTCACAAAAAAGCAATAAAACCTTATGTCAATTTTTTTCTTGGTAGATCAAGTGACGTATGATGGCCGAGTGGTAACTCACTTGCCTTGTGATCAATAGTTCGGAGGTTCCAATCCATGCTATATCTTGTTTTTGTCGTAATTTTTCAAATGTTTTTTTTTCGGGGAAGTTTTGAACAGACTTTTTTCTGTTTTTTTTTAAATCAATTTTTAATTTTATTGAAACTCATTATTCTACCTGTGAATTTATGACTTAGAATACGTTGATTTTTTTCGCTGGAATGGTTTTGACGTATGCTATAATCGTGACTTTGGTTACGTTCCTTATTTGCCGGAGTAGTTTTGGCGTATGTTATATGGTCTTAGTCGCCGTAACATTGTCGTTTGAATGGCAAGAAAAAAAAATATATTTTTTCTAATATATTCAGGATGGGCGTGGTATAACGTTTTAATTAAAGCAAAAAGGGGGCATGATGTAAAGTCCATTGAGGTTTCAATTTAAGATGCCTAAAATTTTTAATGAAGATTTGTTTGATGGCTTTCCTCCTTCGGCTGAAATAACTATGCCATCAAGAGGTTTCGGTTGAGTGGCCTTGTACCAAAGTATTGTCGATTTAGTGGCCCCTCGATAAGCGATGCTAATGGATTATTTAATGCTAATGATTTTGTTTTGTGGCTGTGTTTTACTTTGGTTGGCACCAACCATCTGTCGAGAAAAATGTATGACTTTTTGTCTTTTTTAAATATAAATGTTTGTCTAATTGAATTTGTTTCATTTTTTTTGTTCGTTAGGTTGCAAGGCTATGCTTGCAGTGTATCGCAAGCGTTGCGAATCTTCGCTTTGACTTTGTTTTTATCATGGAACCTCAACAACTTCTAAGCTCAATAGCAATTCGTTAAGTGGTAAAACGCATGCTTTTGGATCATAAAGTCTTAAGCTATAATCCCACCGGAGCTTTTTTTTACTGATAAAATTTGAATTGTTAGTCTATCGGTTGTGTTTTCATTAGTTTAAATTTACCTATTCTGATTTTGTAGTTTTTTCATAATTTTTTTGTCGTTCAAACGTTTCTTGGTTGTTTTTTATTACCCTTGCGATAAGCAAGGTATTGCAATTGGGTGTTATATTTTCCCCGTCAAGAACTTTGTTCACAGAGTGGTCAAAATTAGAAATGGTAAATTTAGGTTCGTTTTATAATGAATTCAACTTTATTTGCGTTTCTGGCATCCTTAGAGGTAACGAATACGCCTGAGACGGCAAAGCTCCTGGTTCGAATCTTACAGGACCTGATTTTTTCGAACGGGAAGTATTTCTTTTCAAAAAATTGTCGGCTATTTATTCGTCTGCTTATGTTTTGTCGGCTTTGTTGCCACATCGTATAATTGTTTATTTTTGCTATACGCAATTTACCATGGAGATGCTGTAGTTTTTTGATTATTATCTGCTGTTTGTAAATTCTTTACTTCGTATGTTTGTTGTTTGTTTTTTTTTCGCCCAAAAAGTTTGTTTTGACCAAATGATTTGGACGTATATTTAATCGGCTTAGTGACCTAATTTTCAGTCTTTTCAAGGGAATTATAGTTCTTATTCACCGGGTTGCACAACTTGCTAAAATCGTAAAAAGAAATTACTGTTCAAGTTTTTCATGACAAACAATTTTTTCTGCTTTTTTAAACTTTTTTTTCTGCTTGTTCGGTTTCGGCCTATATTATATCGGCATAATGGCCTGCTAATGTGTTCGAAGAGCGACAAAGTTTTGTGTGTGCGTGTTTTTGCGAGGGGTATTTAATATTTTTTTTAATAAACTTAATTTTTTTTTGAGTTTTTTTCGGCTTAATAGATTTGGGCCTATATTATATCGGCTTAGTGGCATCAAATTGTTTCATGTGACGAGCAAAAAATGTATTTTCTTTTGCGTCTGTTTGTGTTTTGAGAAGGACTTGTTAGCTTTTTATAAGTCTTGTTGATTTTTTTCGGCTCTGAGGGTTTCTGCTATGATTTTTTCGGCTTTGTTGCAGCTTGGTAAGTTTTTACTACTCTGGTAAGAGCGAGTCTCTCATTCTATTGTCTTGGCAGGTTTTTTCAAAATTGGCCGGATTCTTCTCGTTTGCTCCAGTTTTTTTTTTATTTTCGAGTTTTTGCCGACTTAGCTGCTTTCAGATTTTATCGCAAGTGGTCCGAAGCTCATTTTCGCCTGTGTGATAGTTCAGTAATCTTTATTAATTTAGTCATATTATTTTTGTCGTTTGATGGAAAAAATTGTTAATGCTTTTTTATGTATAAGAAGGGATTTCGAATTGTTTTTAAATTTTTTGGTCGTTCAAACGGTTCCGGGTTGTTTTATTTTAATTTAGTAATCTGATATTAATTTAATCATCTTATAGTTTTTCGTTTGAAGGAAAAAGTATTTATGCTTTTGTACGTATAAAGAGGGAGCTTGATTAACACTGGTGATTGCGTTTCTCGACTGTTTTTCTTATTTTTGAACATCATTCTAGACAAACTTATGAGGTTCTTGCAGATGTAAGGACAGTAGATGTTTCTTTTCAGCATTTTTGTTCAAATTGTTTTACCTATTTAGTGGCTAGCTCATTTTTTATTCGCTAGCTTGAAATGATATGTTCGTGTTGTATCGAAAGTTTTGTTATCTTGATGTGAAAGACAGCATAATTGACCGAATGCATGATTTTGCGGAGATATGATTGGTCGATGTGTTCTTGGCGCATGCGAATCTTTTGTTTTTAAGAGTCGATGAATCTTAGTCCAGACTCTTGTGAAGGTCGGGATGATTTTTTGTTTTCTGTTTCGGGAAAAAGTTCACGCTCAGTTTTGATTTTCGCATTTTGACCTGCGACTTCTTTTTAACAATTAAGCTTTTCGAGTTTTTTCTGCCTTTTTTTTAAATTAACAAAAAGAATTAGTTATATCCCTATCTCAGGGCAAAACTAACAAAATTATTTTAAATCCGAAGAAAGATTTTGAAATTTTGAAAACAGTAGCGGATTCGTGTGAGTCTCTCCCCCCCCCCCCCGCCCTCTCTCCTTCTTCAGGGATTCGACCCCCTCACCGACCTTATTCATTTTTTAGCCAAAGATGATAGATGTCTCATTTAACTATGGCAGTATAAGGTTTGGTTTCGCAACTAGATAATTTTAAAAATCAGCCTTATGTTACCATAGATGAATGAGGTATTTATTGTCTTAGTTTCCTCTCTGGTGAGTTTTAACCCAATTCTTACTTGTGGTTATTCAAAATTTACAGGGCCAGAAAAATGTATTTACTGGGCTATAAAATCCAAAATTCCATCATCTGAAGTTTTCAATGGATCATAAATTAGTTTATCAAGTTCTTTTTGGTCCAGCAGTTTCATGTGTGGTCAAAATTTGTTGTTTTCACAAGTGTATTGAAATGAAATCTTTCTCCAAAGCTTTTTTTAGATAAAATTAAGAAATTATGAAAATGTTGACTCCGTTAGTTTTAAGGGGGATTTTTCACAAGTTTGCCTGCGGCGGTGCAGAAAATGTACCCTAAACAGGATTTTCGTAGTGTTTTGTCGCGCCTGATTGAAATTGAAAGATCATTATGGTGATGTAATTCGTTCTACAAAATCGAAAATGGAAAACGCTTTTCCAACTGTCTACTAACTTGAATTTTTTCCAAAAATATTTTAGAAGAAGTCTTTCAGCTAGTTCCCGATTCTCCTGCGAGTTCAAATAAAATCACAACTGTCAAAAAAGCAGAAAACCTTTCACTTATCAACAAAACGAGCACAGCTCCTTCCAAAGCGATATCTGAAGACAAGGTTTCACAAAGTGCGCCGGGGGTTAGCGAGGACCTGTCTAGTGGAAAACTGCCTAACAACTACTACGAATCAAGTATAAAATTTTCATTTGACGTTCATTCTGCTTTTGTAGTTTGCAATGAATTGCAATGAGTTCTCTGTGCGACAGATATAAAATCTCAGTAAAATAAAAATGGTTGTTTTTAAAACAATTTTTCTAATGGGGCCCTCAAATGTTATTTTAGTGTGGCTATTTGAACATGAAAATGTGACCCCAGAGAAAAAATTTTTTAAATAGGATTAATTTAAGCTTTTTGTTTTAGACGAATCAGGAACGTTTATCGGGGACCACCTGTACCTCATTGCTGCAGCGACTTGTTTGTGTATAGGCATCTACGCTCTACTTCTTAAGAAAAACAGGGTTAGAAAAAAGTATTGGTTGAATATGTCACCAACCGAAGGGTTTCCCTTTGGTATTTTGCGAAAGCCTCTTCTGGTTTACTTACTAACTCTTAAAGTTTTCTGAAATCGCCAATATGAACCGATTTTGGTGATGTGCGCGTGCCCGAAAAACGCGAATTTCGTTTTCAAAGCTTTCCAAAAAGCTTTCCGAATATGGTCATTCAGGAATTTCGGCAGAGCTAAAAAAAACTCAGTGGTTGACCAAAAACAAGCTCCCTTCTCATCCCGTCAAGGTCAAATATACAAAATATCCTTAGCACGCCACTTCCGGACAATGGTTTTGTGGGTTTGGCTTCCAGTGATTTAAAATAGAAGATATTTTACGATACGAATCAGCGATTTAAAATAGAAGATATTTTCCGAGGCGGATATTTGAATGTATTTTGAGCAAATGTTATGGGAAAATTGAATCCTGTTTAAAAACGTACTTTTCTCTTTGCACCCAGTATATTAAGACAAGCGAGTTGACCGATTCTTCGAATTGAAGCATTTTAATCTGATTCAGATGATTGCCTGCCTGCTCGAAGGAAAAAGACCCAGATCTAAAAAGTACACGAGGGTTTCGATGACAGCTGGCCAAGATGTGAGCGCGCGCATGAGTTGTAGCCAGAGACAATCGGAACACTCACCACCCCTGTTCAAAACGACGTTTGATGACAGCGACGACGAATTGAATTCAGTTGCTGGTCCTGCTGATTTCCCTCCAATGCTCAAAGATTACTAGCAGTATTAGTGCAGTTTCAATCGATTTACAGACACCTTCTCCCATTGTTCTTGTAGTCAAAAAGCATCATTATTTTAGATCTAAAATATCGCGCGAAAACTGCGATGGCTTAAAGGCTAAAAATATGGCATACAATCATTCAATTTTTGCAAATATATGTAAATAATAAATTCTATAGGAAAAAGACATAATTTGAAATTACTTGCGACAAGTAGCTGTTGTGGGTCTCGAGTCTTTAGTGGTGCCATCTTCTGAATTTCTATTTTTGATAATCGCTTGATCTTTTCTGTCGTAGTATAATTTCTAGAAGAAAAGCTATCCGATTTTTGTAGTAGCTAGTAGCAGTCTAACTTTTATTTATTAATGTTCTAGTGACTCGTATTTGATTTGAAATCGATTCAAAGTATAATGTTACAAAGTTACTTTTGATTTTTATTTGTTTTTAGTTTCTAATAAGTCATACCACGTGAGACTGGGTTAAACATTACTGAATTACCCACTAAGGCCCTGAATAGTTTTTTCAATGTCAAGTAGAGTATGTGGTGATACCGGTTTTTGAGTCTTCGAAAGTTTCTCGAGACCAGAATGGTTTACAGGTTCTGTGACGTCAGTCCCGACGCTGCTGGGGAATTTGCCAGGATGAGCGGTGGAGAATACGACTAAAGGCGTGTTCGGATCTCGATTGCGCAATCCGACATCGTAAGACACTGCGGTATGCGGGTCTATCCGATAGTTGTACTCGCGTGCTACTCTGTGCTGGGCTTTTTCGGCGTCGTATTGGAAACAGCAGTCGGCTCGTAGAATGGTCTGAATGCTTTCTAACATGCGACCTAAATTAAAGGGAAATTTTTAGACAAATAGCTGGTTGCTGTGCAACTAGCACCGAGAGTTCCGATTGTAGTTATCAATTAAAAAATTTTGAAAAATGAGCAAAATTCGAATTTCAAGGGGAAAGTATTAACTCGCAGATAATAATTTCTTCAAAAGTAGCTTAATTACGCTTGTGATTAGAAAGCATTATCAAATCAAAATATAGACTTTTTCAGGTTAAGAACTTGTTCAACAAAATCACTTCATCATTTGTGCAGCTCATTTTCTTGAAATTTCAAATTTAACATCTAGTACTAGTTACTACTGGTTGGTAAATGCTAACTATAGAACTGAACCCGGGTCATGTATAATTATAGAACTTCTATATTTTTCTTATGTTTTTTAAGCTTCATGGTTGTAGACTTAAGCTCTGTCGATTTAGTTTCCGAATTGTGTAAACTCTGTTGTATAGACTACCAATTTAGCGTTCGTATGTCTTATGTGGCAGGTAGATGCAATTTTGAAAGTTTTCAAATAATCTTAAAATTTTCGATTAATCTCAAACACGAAAAAACTTCTGTTTTTTGTCATGCTCTTCTCCTACTAGACTGTTGTTACAGAAAGTTGAGTTGATAGGATTTTGAGCCAATTATTCTGTTCGTTTACTTGCTTTGTAGCCTATCTAGGGCGATCGTAATAAAACAAAATTGAAGATATCCAACGCAATTCGCACAGTTGTAAAAACCTTGATTGAGAAGAGAATGGCCTAGTGTTCGATTATAGTCCAGAAATAAGAGGAGCCATTTGAACTCCCTAGGAACATCGCTCATGCGAGAAATGAAGGCAAGGCAAACAGCCTTCCAGACAACAACTAAATGTGCAAAAAAGAAAACTCGATACGGGAACCACGCAAACAGCTGAGTTTGAAACCCATTTCGAAAGGGTCTCAAAGGATTGCTAGGAGATAGATTCTAGCACTTATGGGAACAGTTAACAGGATGAAGTTTTTGAGCAACGATCCTGTGCCACTAGCAGAAAAAGAGGATCCGAACGAAAAGGTCTCTGCCAAAGAAATAGAGGAAGAGTTAATGGACGTTAAGGATTCCGCGCCTGGGAAAGACGATATCTGGATGGTTATGGAGGATGGACGCCTTTCAGTAGCAGAACCATGTATGATCCATCTGGGTCGGAAGCAAGATTCATCCAACAACTTTCTCATGCCTCGAAGACGACAACGTGTTTTTGACTCGGAAGCAGAACGACCCAGCCAATCTGTCTTCTACGCCAACGGCTGAACTAATGACGGCCCTGCTCATGATGCTAATCATAGCAAGCATTGAAATACACCCGCGCCCTGGGCCTCAATTATGTACCGTCTGCCACCAAACTTTCCGAAATTTTCAGTATAGTGTTTGGTGCCACTACTTAGGTTGGGTCCGGTCCATCTTCAATGAACAAAATGTAAAAGGCCTCAGGAGTGGAATAAAAGTTACTATTGCGGCGATTATGACTGGTGCCGATCAACTGCTACACAAATTCCAACCCCAGATCCGCAAGTTTGAACTGAAACTGAAACTACCAATTTCAAAATACTCCATTTTATTGCCAATGGTCTAAGAAACATAATAGATGGTATCATACAATACATGAATACTAACAACATAAAAAAGCACCTGAACCTACAGCTAAACAACATTGACAAACATCTTGAACAAATTAGAATCAAAATCAAATCGGGGAAAATTAAATGTCTACATACCCCTGCAGTCTAGCTGCGATTCCGAATATAGTGCCTCCCTTTAACAGTTGAAATAGAGGATGCCATAATTGTGAGAGACGTAAACGCACACAGCAACTTATGGTTTTCAAAACTAACAAACGACATTAGGGGTGAAAACTTAGCCAACAAAATCGATGAATGTAATTTAATTATTTGGAACGAGGTGGAATCAACTCGCTTTACAGATTCATGTACTAGCTCTCCCGATGTTAGTCTCACGTCACCAAACTTAGCAATGAGCTCAAACTTGAGCACAGAGCTTTGTCTAGGCTCCGATCACATTCCAATCACAATTACCCTTACTTGCGAAATAGATGTAGTACAAACGAAAGTTCATTAAATTCCGTAAAGCCGATTGGGTGAAATTAAGAGAAGAACGGAGGAAATGTTCTCAAAAAACAGAAGAACCCAGCTGCGCTTTGAGTGATAAAAGTGTTAACAGAAATAACATAATCGAAGCTGCCTCCCACTCACATTCCTCATGGACACATGCCGAAAGTTATACAAACATGCCTTCTGAGGCCATAAAAACAATGAAAGAACGAGGCGATCTCCATAAGATATACCCAGGTCACTCTAACATAAGTACTTTAAATACGAAAATCAACAACATCCAAAACAACAAAAGAGAAAAATGGATTACTTTTCTCAAAAGCCCCCATAAAGTTAACTCAAGCAAATTTTTGTCCACCAATAAATCTCTACCTGGACAAACTCCCCCCAAAACACCCAACAAGCCCATCATATTCCACGATACACCTTTTTATGGCGCTAAAATTTGTGCAAATTGTTTAAACGAACAGTTCCTATCCCTCCCAGAACACCCTGACAAAGAAAAAAGAAAATTAATCGCCATATCAGAAAACTAGACTTTTGTAAAATCACCATCTCTTCACTGATGGTACAAGAAGTCATTAAAGAATCCAAGAACATAAAAGGAATAATCCGACTCCCCAAACCGGGTAAAGTTCTAGAGCAATCAAAAGCTTCATCCCTATCGCCTTATTATCGCCAATTTCCAAACTGGAGGATAGGATTTTTTTTTACCTGAACTACATCACAATATACAGTTAGCAGACCATCAACTTGGTTTCAAGAACGCCAGATCTACCGTTACTGCTGTAAATAATGTAGACCATCACATAAAAGAAGGGTTAAATCATGGAAAACCATGTCAACGAACCCTTATGACTGCCGACCGCGGCGTTTGATAGGGTTAACCATAGTGTTCTTCTTGGTGACAAATTTAATACAACCCTAAACAATACGAAACGATTGTTATTATCTTACCTACAAGGCCGCTTCACATATGATGAATTTCGGGACGCAAAATCCAGCTTGAGAAAACTTATATAAAGTGTAACGCAAATTGGTGTTCTCTCGCCCACACTCTTCAAATTCTATATGAGCTATATGCCTAATCCATGTGAAAATGTTGAGGTGGTCACTTATGCTGATGATATAACCATTCTAACATCTGGTTCACAATCGAATCAATGTCTCAAAAACAGGCATCTTAAAGTGTCACTCGAAGACAAACCAGTAGCAACTCTTTTAATTTCGTGGTCTGCCGAAATAAACAATGAAACCAAAGTTGATATTGGAGGGTATCGACTCAAAACATCAAAATATTCGAATTATTTGGTTGTTATATTTGACAACAAGTTCACGTTCGGAACAAACACAAGTTATGTTCACGACGAGTTCAGCCCAGAAATAACATCCTTAAAAACTTGCTTGTATCAAATGGGGTTGTCATAAATAAACCTTGGCCATCAGTTACAAAACAATCAGCCGTAGCGTTATGAACTACGCCGCACCCACCTGGGTCCCAAGTTATAGCAACAACAACTCGTCAAAACTCCAAGTCAAACAAAACAATGTACTTAGAACCATAGAACCATAACTGGCTCTGTTAAATGACGCATATTGATCATTTACACAATGAAACTGAAATTCTCCCTCTTCAAGAGCAGAATGAAATGCCAGCCAAACACTTCGACCTCGGAATCCATATTCTGGAACGTGCAGATCCTAGAACTTGAGCATCAGAGAGCAGACGCACCCTGAAAGCATCATTGAATTCTAAATATGAAACAGGAGTTGTCACCTCCTGTCAACTGACTCAGTTCTGAAAATTAATAAGTACAAAAATGGTCTAAAACAGCTGGATACCAAAATGTTAAAGATTATTCAGTAAGCCACCACAGTAAACTTCTGGGTATCACTAGCCTTGCAGTAAACTTCGAATAAGAAAAGAAACTCACACGAGAGGCTAGGTGCACGCTTATACAGCTCCGTTCTGGCTAGTCACCTAAAACTGGCAAATATATGCAACATTAGTAATCTTAGTCTCCATGATGTACATCATTTATTCAACTGCCCTGGCAGACCGACAGCTATGAAAATCCTAAGTTTATGGACTCACCCCTGCGTGTAGCTGAATTCCTTCAGCTCGCATAGCACGTTGGAGCGGGAGAGTTAAGCTCCCTTCAAGAATTTTTGAAGCTGACGGAGGATGCTGACCTCTCAACAACGCAATAAAACGCGAGAACCATTCAGACGAGCCCAGTGTTGAAACGCTGTTCAAGTAACCCATATATGTGGCATGCTCTACCTATCCCATCGGGAGCCAATAGCACTGGACTATGGACGAGACGAAATCACCATACAAGGCCGAAATAAACCACAACAATGTCGTCTAGAGTCAGCGAGGCTAGTTCAACAACAACAACGACGATATCTTGGTCAAATATCAAATGTCCTAGAGCGAGCAGATGTGACGACGCGCTCAAAACCAGCCAGATCGTCTCTCTCCACGAAATAAAGGTTTAAAAAATGATGTCAACAAGTATTGAGCAGTTTGCCTGTTCGGCAGCAGAAACTTAGCTAGGAGTGACTTCTTAGGTTTTGGTAAGAATCTCCTAAGACAGCAGATCCGAAAAGATGGAGAGACCACCTAAACTTTCCCGTAAAGATTTGCGAAATTACAGGATGAAAGGTATGTTATGCTCTTGGACTCCCTTGTATACTTAAATGAATCAGCGGAACACCAAGTGAAAACCAGGAGATGGATTCCGGAAGATGGAGGAAACCAGGAATGGATTCCGGAGTGAAGTTTGAGGGAGGTCCAGATTGTTAAAAGATTCAGGGCTCAATTTGAAGAGAGTAACGAAGACAAGGAAAATTTTGCAGTATTTGGAACGAGAGAAGAAGAGGAAGTAAGAATGCTTAGCGCTGGCTCAGGCCAAAGGAGGACCTTGTGCACAAGTGATAAAACACTGCAATCGTGGATTGACAAAATATATTGTTATATGGGGACAATAAGAATGGACCCCCGCTCTTTCAAATGCAAAACCAAGGGAAAAACAAGCAGAACTTCAGGAACAGTTTGAATGTAGAATCTCTAAGTTCGAAAATTGAACTACGGACCCTTGAGAGAATAGGTCTTGTTCTTCGGAAGAATAACACTGGTCACCAAATTAGTGCCAGTAGTTTGGCTAAAGAGCCTAGAAAACATAAAAAACGCCCTGGCAAGAAGAGGAAAAGCCTATTCCATAGGCGCAAACTTTCGCGCGCTTCAGGTGTTAATTGGTCAGAAGCGGGCTCATTTGCCCAAGATAGCAAAAATAGAATTACACAGTGAACCAAAGACTGACACTTCTAGAAGTATGGGAACGCCAAAAAACTACAACCATTGCTAAAAGAAATCGTAGAAGAGAGCAACTTCAGACCACGAGCGCAGTTAGTTTTTCTAATGTGGAGAGATTTGTATGGCTGCTGGTGGACTGAAAATAGACGTTAAAAGGAAGCATGCCGAATCCAACAGTTCCTTTGAGTGTCCAATCAGCCAGGGCATTTGTAAAATAGAATCGGCAGTGAAAAGACACCTAGAAAATGCAACACTTCAGACGATGGAAGCAAACCTTGGAATTATCAGCGAAAATCACGTAGCTGGCGTTGGAGCGGAAAAGAACGGTTGGCAAGAAATATGGCCCGACTTAGTTCCCACAGATTGTGCTTGTAATTGAGCTTCAAGTTTTTTTTTGTATCTTTTGTAGAAGTTTTCATAATTTTTTCGAGAAAAAAAAACGATTTTTGGAATGTTATAAAAATTGTGATAGGTAGATTTCAGTCATAATTATTCCATTTTGAATCTGAAATCGGCGGTAGGGTCACATCAAGTCCAAGAAGGTAAAATTTTTGATATTGGCCTCTATTACCTCCCAAAATATCAGCCCTCGACGGCCAAGGGAGCCTCAAAAAGTGTATTTTTTTTTAGAAATTAAATTGAACTTTTGAAAAATTTATAAAATTTGTTAAAATAAACAGAGTTAGGAATGACTTAGTAAACAGAGTTAAATTTTACAAAGCTCTGATTTGCCTCTTTGAGTCATTAATGTTAAAAAAATAGGAGAAACCCTAGAAACTGTATGAAACAAACAGTCAGTCCTGTAAATTCATAGGTTTATTTTTCAGACTAATTTTTCTCAACTTTGGTTAATTTTTTTTTGATTTTTATCAGTATGGCTTTACTATGATACTAGTCTGAAAGGTTCCATGACATTCTACCCTATTCCAATGTACCCTGTGCTAATCTACCCTATACTATTCTATCCTACATATCGACACAGGTTAAACTGGTATATAGGGCAGATTAGTATAGGGTAGATTAGTATAGGGTAGATTAGTACAGGGTAGATTGGTATAGGGTAGATTGGTATGTAGGGTATAATGGCATAGGGTAGAATGGTATAGGGTAGTTTGGAATAGGGTAGATTGTCCTGCCACAGTCTGAAACCTGCAGGATTTTTGGCGTAATTGAAATCGCGTGAAAAACTTATCCCGCGCCTTATTACCATCCCACTTGTGAAGAGGCAAAAAAGCTAAAAAGTATCTATAAGAATACCAGTTTAACCAATTTTTTTTGTTTAGGTTTTCATATGGTCAGAGGGGATTTTAGGGGACTTAGCACTTTGCGTTGACTTTTAAACGTTTTATATGAGAATTATTATAAATGAATAACTTGAGTTTTTCTTTAAAAGTTTATTTTCATTATGTTTTTCCTTTAGTTCTTAAATAAAAAAGCCAGAAATGCATATGCATTTAGTACATAATGGGGTAAATACACTAGGATCATGTTTTTTTTAGTAAATTTTTAGAAAAGTCAATCTGATAAGTGTGTCTAACCTGGTAGTTTGAAGATCCTTTTTCGTCTCAGACTACTGTAGTAGTTCCGAACCACTACTGAGTTTTGATGAGTTACATCGAAAATGAACCGTTCCAAATTCGATGGCTGCAAAATATCAATAGCAGGCGATGTTGTTGAGACTAAATCACGCTTTATGTCAAGAGAACCAATATGAACAAAATCTGTGAGAACATTGTTTTCATTGGATGCCATGATTAGTCGACGAATAGGCAAACCCATCTTTTGGGCTAAGAAAGCTGAGTAAATATTGCCAAAGTTTCCAGAAGGGATGGATAAATCTACAGGGCTTCCGACATCAATTAAACCTCGCTGGACAAGTTGGAAGTAAGATCCGAATTGCATCCCAATTTGGCCGATGATTCTGCCCCAGTTTACAGAGTTAGCTGAACATAAGCGATAAGAACCGTTCTGTAGATCAGAAGCGGCTTGTTTACGAAAGAATCGTTTGACTAGCTGTTGACAATCGTCGAAGTTCCCTTGCACTCCTGGTAGAAACGAACATCAATATCAATGACTTGTATTTATTTCATTTTATCATTCTCCAATTCTATGGCACATGATCGGTAAGCTCGTTTTTCCGCCAAAAATGAATAGTTTCTTACACTTGCTAAAGCAAGTGTCTTGTAATCGGGAACTAGTCTTTACCGTTATTAACTTTTACACATTTTCAACTTGCTTTATTATTACTTTTTCGAGCAGCTACTGTATTAGTACGAACCTTCCTTTTTTTCTAAGCTAATTCGCAAAAAAGTGTTAATTGAAAGTGGAAAGCGTTCACTTATTTGGTGGCACTTTTGAAATAATCACGATCTAGGATAGGAAATTTCATAGCATCTGTTCTCTTTGTTTGTGGCTAGTGTTTGTGATGTATTAAGCGTGCGTGGTTAGTGCGTGAGATTGAAGAGCTCTAGGTCGCAGGTTGAATCCGATACGTAGACGAATCTTACTAACTCGAGGCTTATTTCTATTTTTTATAGCCCTTGATACAGCTAATTTTTGTAGTGTTATCGTTAGTGTTTGCGAAGCGAAAGTTCGCCTCAGTGTTAGCACTTAGCAACTTGTAGGTTATTTTCACACTTGGCGTGGCCGTCACCTTTCCCTCTTAAGGTCCATGTCGGATTTTTATTCAGTATCTATGCGATGAAATTTTTTTTCCGGTTAAAATTGATTTGTCGGACTTTCTTTTTTTCTGCTCCAATTTTGTCGGCTTAGTTGCCATTTCACTGATTTTTCTTGTGCTGTAAGCAAGTTTGTTGGTAGTTGCAAGTGTTTTTCATTGTAGTTTCAGGAGGCTTGAAAGTTTTATATAAAATCGTTTTTTTTTTCGTCTCAACTGATGTCTGGTCAAAGTTTGTCGGATTTGTACCGATTTGTAACTATTTTACCGATTTTCAAAAATATGTATCAATGGAAAGGCCGCCTACTTCTCTGTGTGCATGCATACTCTCCTTGTCTCGTTTTGGACCGACTGTAATTTCAAAAGACGTGTAGAAAATCCAGAAATGGTTTAGCAGTTTTTCCAAGCATATATTACTTACCATTCTTGTTTGCTATCTATTTAATCATGATAAGAAACTAGCCGTAGACCTCTGACAGTGGAGGGTTGTGATAATGAATCATCTGCGACTGCTGGATCTTGCTGACATTGCTGAATGGATACAGCACCATTGTCCTCATCTGATCCGAATCGGACGTCGCCTGAAGACGCTGGAACCCATCCAGGGTAGCTCCTCCAGTGTCGCCAGATGTGGCCACCAGAATGAGTATTCTTTGTTTTACTGAGTTGGTTTCTAAAGCCAATTTGTAGAAATGGGGAAGTTGTTGTAACGGGAAATCTTTGAAGGAAGCAGTCGGTCCATGAAACAACTCGCTCACAAAGGTGTTATCTAAAAAAGCAACATGATAAATTCAGCGCAAAATAAACTATTGGGCATTACATAAATAACCCATCTCTAACATATTAAGTCTGAGCTTGATGATTGAAAACGAATAGCAAGAATTTATATCGATTTTACTCTGCAAAATTTTGAAGTTTTTATGAGAAAGAACGAAGTGAAGACTCTCATTTGGGTCGCGTAGCTTCGTTTTGTTTTTAAGAATAAAAAAGTTTTTCGCGTTCAAAATTGATTTGTCGGGGTTTTATTTTTGATTTGTCTTCAATTTCGTTTCAACTTCGATGGCTAGAAGAAGGCAAAATTCATGCTCCTCTAATCAAAGTGCAAAGGGCAGGAAAAAACGTGCATGATCCCAGTTTCGAAAATGAATTTTCAGCGGAAAGTAGATTTGACTGCGGATTAAGAAAACCACCGAGCGAGTCAGTTCTCTCAAATTGATTTTGTTTGGGTAATTATTAAATTCAAATACCTATAATGTGATATGTTTTTTTTTGTATCTCAATTGAATTTTTTGGAAAATTTTTTGTTTCGGCTCCTAGTCTTGTCTAAAAGTGCTTCAATATGACGCCCCTTTTAGTCATCGATAAGTTAACTGGTTTTCGTTAAAATTAGAAACGGTGACACCGAAACCAAATTACTATCTCCCACTAGAAGTTCAGTCGAAAATATAAATGATTATTAAGTTCGAATCTGTTCACAGCTAGAGTTACAATGCTTCCAGCTCAGCAGACATAGTCAAATTTTGTGTCACTTTCTGAAATTTTACCTGTGAGTTTCTGAATTTTAATAGGATTTGCCGGGTCCGCGAATGATTGGTACGCCTGGCCAATAATATTTTTCAGATTCTGTGGACTGACAGCCAAAGGATCAATCAACCGTTCTTGAACCCTTGTGATCAAGTCGACCCACGGCAAATCTGCCAGTCTTTCTAAGTGTGATTCGCTGAATGGAGTGAACTTGACGTTAGGACAATAAAGACCTCCGTCTGATGCGACACTTTCAAGAATAACATCCAGAAAACTGAGGTTACTGGGTTCCGAGTCTTCTTCATTTTGAGGGTGCCTCGTTGAAACATAGGTTTCAGGTCTCGACATCCGTTGAACGCAATCCATGACTTGAGCGAAAACTTCATTTTTGTCTGCGTTTTTGGGTACTAGCGCTCTGAAAATTAGGCAGTTCAGTAACGTTTTTTTAGTCTTTCTAGAAATGCAGATGCTTTCTCTCACCTATAATCGTATGCCTTGTCGTATTTTTCTGCTCTCCATGCAAGAACATCTTTGATGGAAGCCCCTGGCTTGTGTCGAAATATTCTGTCAACTTTCATAATTCCTAGCCTGAAAGGTCATAGTAGTGCTTGTGATATACGGATTAGCTGGTCGGACTTAAAATGTGTAGACAATTTGGTACCCTCAATTGCGAAAGAAATAGCTGCACAGCCCGAGAGTTTTTTTTCCAATGTATATCAAACTATGCTCTGTTGATAATGGTAACTTACCGAATCCTAAAGGTCGATGACTTCTTACAAACGATTTCAACTCTGTTTTTAAAACAACTTCAAGGCGCTTTCATCAAATATGATCATTTTTTTTAGAGAGCAGTGGGGTCATTTCCAAAGTTTTTTTTAAATGAGAGAGTTACTGACTGACTTTTTAAACGACTTAATGGGTTGGAAATTGTGATTCCTTGATTATAATAACGCTTAATATTTCCAAAAGGTTGCGATGATTTACCTCTCGATGATATCGTCTGATTGCACGTCAATGTAAATTGTGGAGCCCAGCGTGCGCATATGCTGTGCGGCCCTAGGACACAGAGGCACAGATCCAGTGAGAGATATGATGTAGCCCTTGTCTTTGGGCAAACGAAGTTGACAAAATGCATCGCTCTCAGCTTGTTGAATTGTCTGAACGTTTTATAGTGGTTTACATGTCATTGAGCTCGCTTAATTACTTATAGGAAAAGATTGGGTGTGCGCCAAATATCTCACTTGAAAATAAAAGTTAATTTCTATGAAGTTTTTCATATCTGGTCTTCCACGCACTAAGGAATGGCGTCTTAAAAAAGGCTTCTATAAAGATGGATGGTTTATTGCTGGTGGGTAGTGGGTTGTGACTTGCTTTAGTTGACCAACTTCATCTAGTTTAATATTTTAAATCGGAGAAGCACGCTCCAGTTTTGTCTGAATTTCTGTTAATTTTTCTGGATCGTTACAGAAATCGTCCCTAAATTATTGTAACTGTGAGAGCAAGTGTTTTAAAGCCGGGAACTACATTTTTTGTGTAACAAGTTTTCTGGTAGTTATGTCAAACAAGGTGATGAATTTAAGAAGTGGTCACTGTAATAAGAATTGATGATCACAGCTCACTTCTCTTTACATGATAACTCATCCATCAACTGTATTTATTTAAAAGTTACTTTTTTAAATAAAAGTAGACTTTTTAAAAGTAGACAGACTTTTTCCCGTAAGGAACTTTTCGTGCAAATCTGTAAGAAATTGGACTTGCTTTATATTGGAACTAAGGCAACTTATGGCCGCAACTTATGGCCTCATTCCGACTTGGTCTTGTGGTGAGGCATGTGCTTTTGGTTCGGAAGGTTTGAAGTTCGAACAGCGAACAAGTATTGTTTTTTTTTCGAAAAACATCGTCCTTAATTTGCTTTTTTTTCTATCTGCTGAAGTTCCACAGTATGGAATTTTGCTCTGATTTGGTCATTTTTGCTCTGATCATTTGAAAAATGGGGAGGAACTTTGTATTCGGGTGTTTTTTAGTTTTTGTTTCTTATTTTCCTCGCAAAATCAGCTACCACAAAAAACATCGGAGAGAGTTGAATGATATATCACATTACTGCTTTTCAATCGTAATTCGAACGACTTCTGGATAAGTGTTCCCAGTGTCGACGAGAAAAACCGGTTCGAGTAAATGAAACGGGCGAGCAGTCTTGCAATAGCTTACTTTCATGGCTTTAAAGCTTTCACTGGCTTAATTTAAATCGTATAACCTAAGTTTTACTCGAGTAAAGCTAGTCATTTTTTGTATTTTAGCGCGTTTTTGGAATCAAACATTCAAAAAACTGCATAAAAAATGAAAAAAAATTTGTTTTCCGAGGTATTATTCTTCAAAAATTGTTTTCCAATTTGTGTATTTTTACTGACTGTCGACTATGCCTAAGCTTTAGTTTTTTGATCCTTTTATCATACCACGCCGAAAAAACGAGACTAAATTTAAAAAAAAGTTTTGCTGTATTTAAGACTATGGTCTGTGAGAGCAAGTGTTTTAAAGACGGGAACTACATTTTTTGTGCAAGTTTTCTGGTAGTTATGTCAAACAAGGTGATGAATTTAAGAAGTGGTCACTGTAATAAGAATTGATGATCACAGCTCACTTCTCTTTACATGCTAACTCATCCATCAACTGTATTTATTTAAAAGTTACTTTTTTAATTAAAAGTAGACTTTTTTAAAGTAGACTTAGAGTAGTAACTGGCTTCCTTGTTTTCCACTGCTAATGAAGTTCGTTTTGTAGTTTGTAAATTTACCAAGTCTGATTTTGTTCCGTTTTTGTTTTTTTTTTTGTCGTTTGAATTGTTTCGGCTTTATTATATTGGCTTATTTTGATGATATTTTGATTTTGATGATATTTTTGCAGATTTTCAAGTCAAACTAAATTTTGGATTAATTGGGAATTTTCTAATTTTCCAGGGCTAGCTTATAAAGTGATTTCCTGTGAAGTTTTATCTTTCAGAATATTTGTGGAGAATTTTTAAGAGGGAATTGGCGCTTTTGATTAAGATTTTTGTTTGTATTAGGAATTTTAAGGCATAAAAATATTGGGCGCTTTCTTTTTATGTATCGCAAGCGATGCGAAGCTGCGATTCGAATGCGTTCAGCATTAATTTTTGCAAGTCTATCTATATCTATCTATCTATATCTATACTATATTTAAATGCGAGTGACAGCTATCTCCCATGTTCAAGCATAATAATTTTGCATGTTTAACGAAAGAATTTTTTCATGTTTAAGCTATATTATATATTGCAATGCTTAAGAAATTTTTTCAATTAGTTTTTCGCAAGGTCAATATTTTTTCATTAATTTTTTTTCGAGGCCAAATTTAGTCTGTCTGTCTGTTACTGCTTTTTCATTTAGTTTCATTTATTTTCAATACCTATTTTTTTCTAAATTAAAACTTAAATTTTCAAAAAACTTGATGTAATTTTTGTTTTCAAAAATTGAAAACCTTTACCCTGTAGTTTTGTGCTGTCAAAGGTACTCTCAGGGGTTGCGAATCTTGCCTCGAAATATGACTGCTCAAATCCTTGCAGTGTTCGAGATGACGTTTTTTGTGTTTTTTTTTTTGAAAATTTCAAAAAAATTGAATTACTTTTTTTCAAATTTGAAATTCCTTGTCTTGTAGTTGGGTGCTGTCAGGGTACTCTCAGAAGTTGCGAATCTTTCCTCTAAATTTGACTGTTCAAATCCTTGTAATTTTCGAGATATGACGATTTTTGTGATTTTTCAAAAAAATTTCAGAAAACTTAACGATTTTTTTTTCAAAATTCCCAACCCTGTAATTGGGGGCTATCAGAGTACTCTCAGAAGCTGCGAACCCTGTCTCCAGTTATGACTGTTCAAATCTTTGTAGTTTTCGAGATATGACGTTTTTTGTGATTTTTTCAAAAAAATTTCAAAAACTTAAATTATTTTTTTTTCCAAATTTGAAAATCATTACCCTGTAGTTGGGTGCTGTCAGGGCACTCTCAGAAGTTGCGAATCTTGCCTCCAAATATGACTGCTCAAATCTTTGTAGTTTTCGAGATATGACGGTTTTTGTGGTTTTTCAAAAAAATTTCAAAAAACTTCAATTATTTTGTTTTCAAAATTTGAAATGCCTTACCATGTAGTTGTTTGATTTCAGGGTACTCTCAGCGGTTGCGAATCTTGCCTCCTAATGTGACTGCTCAACTTCTTGTAGTTTTCGAGATATGCCGTTTTTGTAATTTTTAAATTCTTAAAAATTTGAAATTCGTAACCATGTAATTGGTGCTGTCAGAGTACACTGAAAGCCTGCAGATCTGGTTTCCACTATATACGGTTTTCTCTGAGTTGTCAAAAGTTCGAAGCACCGGTGGTGCGTTACACGCTAGTTCAATATTAATTACGTTTGAAAGGTTTGGTATGATGTATATAAGTTTCGGGGGGTATAGTCCGTCTTTCTCGTCAAATAAGCATTTTAAAAAGCAAGATTAGCCGAGAATGTTCTGACAGTTATCAGTGCCTAAACAAAAAATCGAAAAACGTTTTTTTTTGTAAAGTGAAGTTATTATTTCACCACATATTATAGTATGCCTGTAGAACGCATTAATCAACCGTTTATCTGTTTTTTTGTGAAGACTTGTTCATTAGTGAATTGAGAAAGGGCTTTGATATGATATATCCCTTAACGTTTTGAGTTTTCTTCGAAGTAATCAAACCAGCTGGAAAAATTACCCTACGCCATTGTTTCCCATCCCACTTTGGAAGGCTGAAACTATTACCTCGTATCCTTGTGGTTCCAACTCCTTCACTTTGTCCGCCACAGCCATGCCCCAAAATGGCTCAAGGTAGTCATCGTCAATATCCACCACTTCCCATCCCAATTTCTCTCCCAGCATCTTAGCCACAGTAGTTTTTCCTGATCCAGGAGCACCAGCAAGGACAATGTTTCTGGGCGGGGCGGCAATACCAGACAAAAATCTGAGGGCCACATGGTTCAGGCTGCCATTATAAATTAGCTTCAAACTGAGTTTCATTGCTGTAACTTTTGACAACAAACTGCAATTTTGGTAGATTTGAACTCAAAATTGTGAACAAATTATCAAATGGAGCTTATTTTGTATATTAAACACTTGACTAGTACTAGTATTTAGTCAAAGTATTGCTTGCTATCTCATTGAGATCAAGTACATTTAAGCTTATGTAGGGCCTTAAATGTTTCATAATATTTCAGATAATCGCATGAAGACAGCATCAGTCTGGTGTGACATTTTGACCGGCAAAAATGAGTCCTCCGCCAAAACAGTCCACGACATGTGCTACAGTCCCGACGGCGCCCAGGTGATTGTTGCGGCCGGCAATCACGTAGTAATATATGATGCGATTGAAGGAACTGTAATCAATGCTTTGAAAGGTCATAAAGACACAGTTTACTGTGTAGAATATGCAAAAGATGGAAAACGTTTTGCGTCCGGATCGGCGGATAAGCAAGTCATTATTTGGTCCAACAAAGGCGAAGGTATTGTGAAGTACCCACACAATGATTCGATCCAGTGTCTGGCGTATAATCCGGTCACTCAACAGTTGGCAAGTGGGGCTATTTCGGATTTCGCGCTGTGGGCCCCGGAGGCTAAAAATGTGACGAGGAACAAAGTTCCTGCTAGGATAACTTCCTGCAGGTACGTGTGGTGTTTTGTACTTTGTAGTTTCAGTTTCCATAGTTTTGAAATTTGAATTATTTGAGAGCTTAGGTTTATAGCTTAGATCGGACGCCTAAAACTGAACCGGAATGAGATTTTGCAAAAGAGTTTTTTTGCTAAATTAATTGACCATTAAAGCTTTCGTTTAGTTGGACGAATGACGGCCAATATCTGGCACTTGGTCTCGCAACAGGTGTGATCAGTTTGCGAAACAAAAACGGAGATGATACCAAGGTCAAAATAGAGAGACCTGGAGGTAGCTCTTCCCTGCCCATTTGGGCTCTCCAATGGAGTCCCGCCAAAGACGATTCTCAAGACATATTGGCAGTAGCAGACTGGAACCGAAAGCTTTCATTCTATCGACTAAACGGAACGTCGGTCAGCAAAGACGTTGACATTAGATTTGACCCTTTGTTTCTGAAATTCTTCGCGTCCAATGATTTTATTGTGTGTGGTGGTTCGGGTAATGCCGTGAGTTTGTTCACGAAAGAAGGAAAAGAGATAGGAGTTATTGCCGATTCGAAAACCCCCAATGTCCTGGTAGATAGTTGGGTAACATGTTGTGCACCGCATCCGGAAGAAAACGCGGTAGTGATTGGTACGGCATCGGGTAAAGTAGCGAAGATGGCGATTACATTTAGCACTGTTCATGGGTTATACCGCGAACGATACGTGTACAGAGTTGGGGTTACTGACGTGATAGTTCAACATCTGTTGACCTCTGATAAGGTCAGAATTCGATGCAAAGAATTGATAAAGAAAGTCGCCGTGTACAAAAATAAACTAGCTATTCAATTGAATAGCAGAATTCTTATCTACGAGTTGAACGATGCAGACTCTATGACATACAGGATCCACAGTATGATGCACATGAACATAGATTGTAACCTGCTGGTCGTTACATGTGAACATGTAATCCTATGTATGGAATCAAAGCTACAGTCCATAACTTTTGATGGAGTTACTGAACGTGAATGGATTCTAGACTCATCGATTCGGTACATCAAAGTTATTGGAGGCGCTAAAGGTCGAGAAGGCTTACTTGTTGCTCTCTCTAGCGGTCAAGTTCTGCTTGTGTATATAGATAACCCATTTCCCATAAGCGTGCTGAAGCATTCATTGCCGATTCGTTGCCTGGACATGAGCTCTCAACGAAAGAAAATAGCAATTGTCGACGAGGAAAACATGTGCTTAGTTTTCGATGTCAAAACTAAAGAACTTCTGTACCAAGAACCGAATGCAAATAGTGTAGCTTGGAACACACACAACGAGGAAATGTTGTGCTTCTCGGGGAAAGATACATTGAACATAAAAGCGTCGACGTTCCCAGCTCACCAGCAGAAAATGTCGGGATATGTTGTTGGTTTCTGTGGATCCAATGTCTTCTGTCTCGGATCTGCTTCTACGATGACTTCGGTCGAAGTTCCCCAATCGGCCGCAATGTATCAGTACCTAGAGCGCAAGGAGTTCAGATCTGCATATGAAGTTGCATGCCTAGGAGTTACAGATACAGACTGGACAAACTTGGGTAAACAGGCCTTAGACGCGTTACAATTGGAAATAGCAAAGCAAGCCTTCAAGAAGACGAGAAATCTGACAATGTTGGAGCTGATTCACTCGATTGAAGAGCGAAGTCGAAGGAACCCAATTACAGAACCAAATAACCAAATGATGTTCCAAGCGGATATTGCAGCCTATAGGGGCGAGTTTTCAAATGCAGCTAAAATGTACAGAAAGGCGGGTCAGGATAACAGAGCGGCCACAATGTATACTGATCTGAGAATGTTCAAAGAGGCTCAAGAGTTCATGGGTGATTCGACCGAGAAGGAAAAGAAAGAGTTGATTTCAAAACAAGCTGAATGGGCAAAAACTACGAATGATGCTCTAACTGCAGCGACAATGTTCTGGGAAGCGGGACAACGACTGAAAGCTCTGGAGATATACGGAGAAAGTAGAAATTACAATGAGTTACAGAATAAGTTGATATTTTTGGACAAGGCAGATAAGAATGAGCTGAAGTTATGTTCGAGATATTTCAAAGAGGGAGGTCAGTTAGCCTACGCGGCTGAAGCTTATCAGAAGCTGGGCGACAAGAAAGGTAATAGCAAGAAAGGCGACAAGAGCAAGTGACTTGTAATCCGGAACTAGACCTTTTTTTCTCATAAACAACTCTTCTTACATATTATGCTGCACGTATTTCTTCCATTGCACGTATATCACTGACTGCATATATTTCTTACCTTGTACAAGCTGACACGCTCAAATTCGAATAAAACTATTTTCTAGATCATTCAAGGTGGAAACTAATTTTCAAAATTTTTTGAAAAAATACTGATTTGTTTTTGAATTTGAGATATTTGTCTTAATTTCTGTTGGCTCTTTTTCCGTTTTTTTTTTCCAAATGCATATTACCCTCGCGATAAGCAAGGGTTTTGCAACCGGGTACTAATTTTTTTCCCGTAATCAACTTTGTCCACAGATTTCGCATGTGAGTTGAATTAGCACGCGTTTTACTGCAGAGATAAACGCAGTATGTTCATGTTAGGTATATGCCTTGTGTACCTGTCAGGGATTGTGCCAAAAAATTCGTTAGTTTCAGCTTTAATTCCGTCGGCTCATTTTCCGAGTTAATTTTTTTCAATTACTTTTTGTTGGTTTTTAGAAGAATGATTGAAGTCTTACAAAATGTTTTGAGCAAATCTAGATCACTTTCACAGACCCTTCGTTATAAAATTGAAAACTTAAAAAATGAAAAAAAAAATTAAATGGTCGAATTTTTTTTGAAATTTAAAAAAGATATATTTTTATTGTTTTTGTTTTCAGTTTGCACAATAACTTTGGTTTTAACCTTTCATGCTTTTGTTTGTTCAATCAGCTGTTTTTATCAATTTTTTTGGTGTAGGTAAATGAGAGTATGTGTTTTCGCAGTTTTTTATTTTTTGTTAGTTTGAAAAAACAACAATTGAAATTATGTTCTCATTGCTTTTTAGCCCATATTGTTTTGAAAAGTACTGGTCAGAATCTTCGGATTTTTTTCAAAAGTTTTTTCAGGATAGTGTTAAGATCACATTTGTTGTGTTTCTAATCTAATTTGTCTAAGCTTCTGAAAATTTGAATAATATCTTTCATTTACTTATTTAAAAAGTATATCAGAGTTAGTGGTTTTTGGTTTCTTTCATCAGTGCAGTTTACCAATGGTTTGATTGCGTGTCTTCGGAAGACTTCGATGAATAGTAGGCAGTAAGTAAGTTGGAGGTAGGCCGATTTTGTTGCTTAACGTTTTTTAAAATGTTTTTCCAACTGTTTCATAATCTGATTTTTTGATAACTTTTTTCTTGACTTGCCATTTTTGCATTGCAAGTGGTGCGAAGCTCTGAGTCGCATCGCTGTGTTTTATGTGGTTCACTTTTCAGGCAGTTAATTTCCAATGTTTGGGTTTTTTTCATTCAAAGAGTTTTTTCTATAATTGAAACTTGGTCTGTTAGTAAATTAAGCAACTCTGATTTTATATAATTTTTTTTGTTTTTTTTTTCGTTAAACGGGTTCTGCTATTGTTATATCGGTTGCGTCAATTCATAATGCCTACTTTTTAGGCTACCTTTTAACTGTTTTTGCCTGCTTCAATAAGATAGGGCCATGAAAAGTTTGATTGTTACTTTAGCGATTTGTAATGTCATATTGGGTATCCACATTTTTTCCAACCTATGTCGCAGATAGAGATGCTCATTTTTAGCGGTGTTTTTGCTTTTTTATATATCTGGTTAACTTTGCTTCTTAGCTTTATATTTTAGTTTCTTGCTTATTGCTGACTAGTTGCTGTTTGATAAAGATATCAATCAAAATGAAAATGTTAGTGTGTGACATATCGAAAATTTTGCTGTGTTCGCCAAAATTCCAGATTTTTCCGAGATTTAGTTCAAGATTTTCATTAAAAGGTTACCAATGGATAGGCTGGTTACTACTCTGCTCTTATAGTCGGCTTCTCTCTTTTTTTTGCTTTTTGGGCATTTTTATTCTCGGAAGCTACCATGACAAATCTGAGATTGAGGATTAAATCAGAAGAGCTTGTTTTGGGTATAAGTTTTGGATAAGCTGCTACGCCCTATTTTTGGTAGAAAAAGTGTTTTGGTATTCTAAATTTTGACCGTTTTTCAGAATATTTTTCATTTTTTTTCGAAAACGGCTGCCAAATTAATGTCTTATTGAAAGAACAGAGTGCGAGTCTTCGCTGCACAACTGGTGTTGCCCTATTTTCTTAATAAATAAAGTAATCTCCTTGAAAAAAAACAATTTTTGATATTTTGCTAGTTTTTTTTGGGAACTTAGTGACTTTGAATTTGTTTTTTGCCTTAGTTTCCACTCGGTCATTGATTCTTAATTTTTGTTAAGGTCGTTTATGAACATCATCCGAAACAAAGGTATGAGAATTTTCTTGATTTTTGAATTGCTTCTTTTTTCTTTTCAATATCTTGTTTTTAAGAGTGAACGTAGTGACTACTGTTATATAGGTCTTGCTGATTTTTTTTGTTTTTTTTCTGAAGTTTGTTCATGCTCGCTTTTGATTTTTCGCGGTTTGACCTGTGACTTCTAACTTCGAAAATGGTAATTAATTATCAGATTTACCCAATAAAAATTTTACTTATTGATCCAGTTTCTCAAATTAGCTTACTGTTTACAGAAAGTTGTCCATCATAAATTGTTCTTTAATTTCAAATAGCTGTGATGGCCATCTATTATTTTCTTCGAAATTCAAAAGTTGAAGATTTTTGAAAAAAAAACAAGTCCATTTTTTTAAGTTTCATTGCGTTCATTACTCTTTTCCAACTGTCATTTGGCAATGTTTTGAATGGTATCGCAAGTGTTGCGAAGCTCAGCTTTACCTCTGTGTAACTAAATATTTTTAAGAGTCGATGAACGTAGTCAGACTTTTATATAGGTCGTGATATTTTTTTCGGATCAAATTTACCTTTTCGCGGTTTGGTTTGACTTCTGATTTTTCAAAGTTCAGTTCGTTTTTTTTTTGTTTATTAAAGGGAAGATAAACTCCATGTTAATTTCACGAAAAAGTGGAATTCAAATATCGAATTTTGCAGCGAAATAAAAGTTTTACCGATTGATCCAGTTTTCTCAAATTGGGTTGATTTTACCAAAAAAGTGTCAATCATAAAGTGTTCTAGAAATTCAAGAGCTTGAAGGCCATCTGTTTTTTTCTTTCGAGTGCTGAGTTTTATAAAAAAAGATTTTCTATTTTTTTTTTTTCAGTTTTGTTTGCGTTCATTGACTCTTTTCCAACAGTCTGTTGGCTAATTTTAGCATATCTAGCTGCTTTATTTGTGGCTAATGTTCGCAAGTTTTCAAGGGATCGTAGCTCAGATGCGAGGACAGTGGTCAAGTTTTCTTGTCGTATGATCGATTCCGTCACAGAGAAAGTTTTTCTAACTGTCAGTTGGCTTTGTTCGAAATTATGAAAAAAAAACAGATTTTGACGAACGATTTTTTTTTTCAAAATTTTGTGATGTTGGTTATTGCTGTCTTAACCTTAGGTTTTTCTTCTCAAGCAGCATTTTTTTCCTTGCAAAATTTTGCAGGGAACTAGTTCTGAGCTAACTGTTGTTCTACCGATTGATTAAGGGAATGTTAATTGTAGTTACTGATTCCAGGCCTTGTTGACCTCTTCGTACAGTTCCATTCATGGGAACAAGCTTTTGAGTTCGTGCGCAACAACCCTGAATTCAAAGAGGACGTCTTCTTCCCCTACGCTAAACACCTGGCTGAGGAGCAAGGAGACTTCGAGCGTGCACAAGAGTTCTTCTTCAAGGCAGGCAAAGAAGAAGAGGCCGGGAAAGTTCTAGAAGCTTTGACCAAAAACGCTGTTGATCAAAATCGGTTCGAGGACGCAGGATTCTTCTACTGGAAGCTATCGGCTATGTGTATAAAAATGGCATGCACTCATGGCGAGAAAGAACAAGCGATGATGTCGAAATACTACAGCTTCCAGAAACTGGCTACAATGTACTACACCTTCCACGCAGTTCATAGATACACTGAGGAACCATTCACGTCTCATTTACCCGAAGTTCTCTTCAGTATTTGCAGGTTTCTGCTGCATTCCATGCTCGAAAAAGGACATTTCAGTTTCGTTCCAAAAGGCATATCAAAGGTGGCTACCTTTTTAACGCTTGCAAAGCAAAGTTCCAACCCAAATATCGCTGCTTATAAACTGGCGAGACAAGCGTATGATAACTTGCAACGGTTGAGCGTACCTGTTAAGCATCAGGAGAGCATAGATATTGGAACTCTTAGTGTGAAAGCGAAGCCCTGTTCTGATAATGCGGAGGTAGAACCTCTGTGCTTCCGATGTCTTCAGAAGAATCCCTTGCTCAATAGACTGGGTAACTCGTGTGTGAATTGCAAGCAGCCGTTCAACTTTTCGTTCATTGGGTTTGAGATCCTACCACTCGTTGAGTTTGTACCTGAAAGTGGAATTTCAAGAGACGAGGCCATGCAACTGATATCTTTGGAACCACCAAAGTGAGTACTGTATTATAATTCGTGTCAAATCTTGTTTTTTTTTCTCAAAATGAGAACTGACCTAAGTTTTTCTCAGGAAATATCAGAAATGGCACTCAAGATTGACCTATATGAAATACCAGTTTCAAAAAAAAATCGATTTGCTTGTATCTGGCAAATTTTTTTGTATAGCTTAAAGTTAAGACGATTTGTCCACGAGGGATGTGATCTTGCACTATGTGCCTCGACTATGTGATCTTGCAGTAAAGAGGCAGAGAGTTGGCGGCTTTCCCATTGCTTTCTTCTTTGGTGTTAGAAAAACAAAAAATACGGCTAATGGTTTTGTACTTTCCGAAATGTTTGGACCCGAAATAAAACTGATTAGAACCTAATAAAAATAAAAATGATTAGGTCCGGAAAGAAACCAAATCAAGACCGAGACTTAATCCGACAGGAGAACGGATACGAACAACTTCGGCTTGGAGATGACGAACCTCTCGGTGACGAAGGAGACGACGAAAGTGCAATGGAACGACTCATTAACACCGAAATGATGTCACTCGGGGCACAAGACTCCTATGAAGCAATCCGAGTCAGTCGAGACATTCTAAAGTCTCTGGAACCCACAGCGGTTCTAGTCCAGAAATGGGACGAACCGCTGCAATGGCAATTTCACTGGATGCGTCTGAGAACCCAACCTATAACGGTCTGCTCATCGTGTCAGTTCATGTTCTTAACCGATGACTGGTTTCTAGCGTCTCTGTCAAAGGGTCACTGTCCTTTTTGCCGGAGAACCAGTTCAAGAAATGATCACATCGCAAGCACGAATTCTAACTTATATGTACAAAATGGACTCCCGTCTAGCAACGGATACCTAAATGGAATTCTGTAAATGAAGTGTAAATATTTTGTGCATATTCATGAAATTTATTTGGCTTCCCAATTTTGAAACTCAACTAAGCCTTGCTAAAGACTATTGCTGCCTTAATGCGAATTCTGTATTGGGATGTCTATATTCCTTGTAACTCTACTCTCGCGTGATTTGAAACGGCATTAAATGTAAATATGTAGAAATATTGTCAATTAAAATTTCTAGAAATTGTTGCTGATTAGACCAAAGCTGAGTAATAAAGGGAAACCCGACCAAGAAACCTGAATCATAAGTGGATTATTCTTATTTCTTTTTGCTTCTTTATTCTAAAACTGTACTACTTCAAAGAAAAAGTTCGAGTACTCGGCAAATTGCTGTATATCTTCCGTGTGCTCCATGGAAGGGGAATTTTGTTTCTAGTAATATGTGATCTTGGTGTTTTTCAAGTTCTGCTTGATGTGCTTCATCTGGAAAAACTGAAAGTTTACAAGGTTTCTGTTTGTTCCTTCGTTTGGTGTTAAGTTGAGTCGTTTTAATTCGTTTTTACAGTCTTGAGGGCTGAGATGTAATAATATTTCAATATTACTTTGGTAGAAAGATTCGTGATCCGATCTATTTTCATTTCCGTTTGAAACTTGTGAACTATGTACTTTCTTTTCGGAAAATGTTGCTGTAAATTTGTATCCTGTTAGTGTTGTCGCTCGGGCTTTTGAGTATAGTGTAGCTATTATATTGGTTGTTTCTATAGCTTGCGGTTCGGATTCACATTGTGTGACTTGATTTACAGCATATTTGTGTAGTGTTTTTTGTTCGTTTTCTTCACAATCGTAGTGTGTTACTAATAAATCTTGGAGTCCTGTACGAGAGGGATTTTTTTTATATTTACATATTGTCATAATAAGTGATGTTGAAAATGTGAGAAAAGTTAGAAATAGCAGAAAGATATCTGTTCTACTAAATAGATTACGAAACATTTACATAGTTATGAAGTTATCGTACCTGAGGAGGTTATCAAGTATTGTGGAGAGGGTTATATATACTTCAAAGGAGTAGAAAATTTAAAAAAGATTGCAAAATACTATGAAAAGTATGAATAGGTTTTCTATGATATTAGTTAAAAATACTGTAAATTTTTTTAGAAGATTTGAAAGGTTTATTAAAAGTTTGAAAAAAATTTGTTTGAATTTAGTGACCGTTGTTGAGAGAAGACTTGAAGAAGTGATTTGGTTTGTCAAATCTTTTTCAATTTTTTGGGGCTAAATTCGAGTGTGGTCGGATTATTTATTGATTTTTGCTAAGTGGGTTGGATTTCGTCAAGTGTTGCTGAGGGGTTATTTTGAGATGTCGGGGAGATCTTCGTAGCTTTGTTTTTATTTATGGAATAATTGGGGGTATCCAAGAAATATTCATACCTTAGGCTAAATGATCATGTGCTTTTTGTTCTTTAGGTTAATTTAATAATTTTGCTCGAGGGGTTTGTGAGTGTTAAGTTGAGAAAATATTGTTGATCTTTGTACTGCTTGATAGGGAAGGGTTGTAATATTGAGATTATATTTCTTTTAGTTGTCATTTTGTAGCGGTTTGCTTATTTTTGACCTGGAGGTCTTGACGTTAGTTATAGATAAGCTTGGAGGTGAATATGTGTCGGCTAATAAAGTCGTATTGCTATTAATAAAGTGTTTTATTCGGGACGATTTCTATTGGTTGAATTTGAACTAGATCTGTTCGATTATTTTTCAGCATGATATTTTAAAAATGTGGATTGTGCAAAAGAATTAAAAGAAAATTATGGAGATTGAAAGTGAAAGTTATTTTTTAAATTCGACTTTCTTTAATGTTTTGGATTGTGGAATGAAGGTTTTATAGTTTTTTCCTGGTTGACTTCTGAGTCGTGATGATTCTGTATGTTCAGATTTTTCTTTTTGATCTTGTGGTAAAATTTTTTCTGTCATTTTCCTATTTTTTCTTTCTTTTTGAGATATTTGTGTTATTGGCTTAAGAGATATTTGGTTAACATTTTCTTTTATTCATCTAATTTTGAGCTTGTTTGTTCATCGGTGTGGTGATTTAGTTTAGTTTCTGAATTGTTTTGAACAATTTTTAAAACTGTGAAAGAATATAGTTGTGTTAATTCACGGAAGGCATATTCTTTTGGGTATTAAGGTTAATAGGTTATTTCGGTGTTGAATAATTTCTTTTTTATTTGTGTCGATCAATTTGTATGTGACATCAGTGGGTTTCTCAATTATTTGATATGGTCCTTTTCGGAGCAGTTGTAACTTTTTAGAAGTTCCTTTTTTTGTTGTAAAATTGGGAATTAAAACAAATGTTCCTATTTTTAGATTTGTTGCTGGTGTACAGCGTGAATTAATTTGGGTATTTGTGTTTTGTCTTTGAAGTAATTTTTTGTTATTTTTTGATAAATTTCATTGTGTTTTTCATCTCTATTTAAAATCCATTCGGTGTGGGTACCGAAAGCTAATTTTAAAATTTGTGGATGATGAAAGTGTTCTTCTTCATGGGTATGTAGTGATAGATTATAACAAATTGAATCTTTGTTTGGTTGACAATAACCTTGTGCATTTTTGTGGGCGTTTGCTGTAAACGTTTTTGGTTTACGTGGTTTTTGGTTGAAAACCATTTCATATGGTGATATTCTCATTGTTGTTGTAATTTGTGGATTATATGAAAGTGGAAATAATTTTACATCTGACCATTCAGTATATCGGGTATCATTTCCATTAATGATACATCTGAGGTATTCTTGTAATGAACGGTTCATACCTTCGACTAATCCATTTGTCCAAGGTGCATGAGATGTACGTGGTTTATGTTCAATGTTATAAAGGTGGCATAATGTGATGATTTCATTATTTATAAATTCAGTGCCATTGTCTGTGACTAAAATTTCGGGTAATCCAAATTTAGCTATTCAGTGTTCGTAGAGTGTTGTATATGCCTAATAAGCATTACAATGGGGTACTGGATTAAGTGCTACATAATGTGTAAATGCATCAACAAACACCATGATATATGAGTTTCCTTCTGAAGATGGTGAAATTGGTCCTTTTGTGTCAAATGATATTGTGATTAAAATCAAGACTTTGTCCTTTAAAATCTTGTTTTTCTGCGATTTGTTTTTGATTTGGATAGGGTTTATTTAATTGGCATATTATACAATCGTTGCATAAAACTTTTATTCAAATTGGTGCTTTAGGAAAATAAACATTTTGTATAAAATTAGAATATGTTTTTCTGATCCAGAATGTACTTTTGTATTTAAGGTATGGGAAGTATTAAATGCGATTAGCATCATACTTAAAGGTAGACATGGTACTTTAAAATCAGGTGTTTGATATTCTAGAATGTCTGTGTTTTCATTTATGGTGGTATTATTAAATTTTCTGAAATATTTAAGGAGTGTTTTGTATCAGCTTTTGTTGGCTTTGTTTTATATTTGTGCCATGATTTGAGCTGTCTAATGACGGGGTCAAGGTTTAGGTGTTTTTGTAATAATTCAAGTGTTATTTTTTCTGTTGTTGGTAGAAAATTTTTTTCTATTTCGATTTTTTGTAGGGGTATTGCATCAAGTGGGTCATGAAGATTAAAAACTTGATTTATCGTGTATTTTGAATCATTTGGTAGCGGGCCTGAAAATTTTATGGTATCACAGGTTTTCCTTTTCTGTTAAAGGAAATGTGTCTTTTTTATGTGGTTGTTGTTTATTTCGTTTTTGTTGAGTATTATTTTTGATCCAATGTGAATATGGAATTTGCTTGAATGTAGATGTTCCTAATAAATCAACTTCATAATGGTTGCTTTGACAATCTAAATAGAGTGGAAAATGTTGTAGATTGTTTTTTTTTGTGACTGATCTATGTCAGTTTTTACTGCGTATTTACATTCTAATCGAGGTGAAGTTTCATCTTAGGCGAGATAAAATTATATGTTTTGTGGTATTTCGAATGTTGTTTTTCTTGTTAATAGTTCAGGTGGTGTATTTCTACTAAGAGTATCAGGTAGTGCAAGATTTTATCCTGCTGTCCATACTATGATTGCATACTATGATGGGCATGATTGCATGAAAACATCGTCTAAATACATGATTGCCTTTCTACTAAGTATGAGTGGTCTAAAAATTTTACACATGAAGGCTGAGAAAGCTGCTGGTCCTATGGATATACCATAGAATAATCTATTAATTTCGTATTGTTGGTTTCCAATAACGAATTATGTTAATCGTCGTGATTGTTCATCGAGTGGCATTTGGTTATATGCACTATTCGTGTCTGCGGTTGTGAAGTATTTACCGTTTATCTTTGTTGAAATTACTTGAATTAGTTCTATTGGCCAATTACATTTAGACTCATCAATGAGTGAATTGAGATATCTGGCGTCTAGAACTATTTTTAGTGATTCTCCTTTAGCGTGAATAATAACAGGGTTTTTAAAGCTGTTGCCTTTTGGTTGCTCTTCTTTGTTTACTGGAGATATGATTTCGTATTGTTCTAGAATGTCAAGTAATCTATTAACTTTGTCATGTAAGCGAATTGGTACTTTGCTTGCTCTTTCTTGTTTGAAAACTGCGTCAGGTTTCAAGGGTAAATGTAGTGGTGAATTTCTTTTTCCAACATCAAATTTAGATTTTGCTTAAACTGCTGGATATCTTAACAGTAAATCGGTTAGTTTTTCAAATTCCTTCTGTGTTATTTGAGAGTTTTGAAAATTGAACATTGTTAAGAATTTTTGTTGCTCTTCTGTATAGTGTGATATTTTGATGTTGGTTTAAAATAAGGTGTTTTTGTGAATTAGTCTGTGTTCTTTTTCATTGCTAATTATATTATTAATTGATAATTCTTCATCGAGAATTGTCGATTGACATATATCTAGTAATTGTAATATATTATTTACTCTGTATGCTACTTCTTTTCTGGGGAAAGTGTTGCATTGGTTTCACAATATCCTAGAAGTCCTAAAGGTAAAGTTATTTTATATGGAGAATTTTTATATACATGAAGAGAAATTATATCGGAGTTTGAGCTTTTCATGTGTTTTATGGATGAAATTGTTATTCAAAAAAATTTTTGAACTGGTCTAAATTCAAAGTCAGACATATATAGATGTTGTCTGTTTTGACTTTTGTCGTTATGGTGAACTTGTTTAATCGGAAATTCGTAAATGTATCCTGAGAGTGGCTTAAGATGTTTTCTTGCTTTATTATAGATGGCGTAAAACTTTGAAAAGAATGGTGGTTGTTTGTTCTTTGGAAGAATGTTAAAGCGGTGTTTTGCATTCTTGTATATTTATCTTTTATATTAATTTTGCTGTCTTATATTTTGATAGTTGGTATGTATTTTGTGATGAATGGGATTCCAATACTATTGTGTTTTTTATCTGTGATATGGAATATTTGCTTAAATGGTTTGTTTAGGAGTTTGTTTTGTTCCATTGTTTTAGTGGGAACGAGGAAAAATGGAATTTTTCCGTAATTTGTTAAGGTTGAGCCTTGTGCTGTTGCTAGTCTACTGGTTGTTTTTACAGGTGTTAATTTTGGATGTAGAGCTTTGATTTCATTCCAAGTTGGAATATTTATGATATTCGATTCTGCTGCAGAGTCTATTAAAAAATCTTTTTCAAGGTCAGGTGGTTGAAAATCTTTACTCTTTGGGCTCTTTAAAAAAAAGGAGATTGCCCAAATTTTGTCTTTCGGTGGTTCTTTTGGTATATTTTGGTAAATTTGATTTATACTAGAACATGGTAGTTGTTCTTTTTCAGGTGCGTGTAACGTCGTTACATCATTTACTATTTGCCCGATTGGAATGTTACTATTTCTGGGTCTAGTGTGATAATCTAAAGGTAATTTCAATTGATTTTCGTAGATATGTGAATGGAAAGGTTGTTCATATGTAACGGTTTCAGAATCATTTTCAACCTTTAACATGTTGACTAAAATTGTGTTTCCTGTATCACTTTCACTATCTGTAGATTCGCAATTAATTTGGTTTAAATGTAATTCAGTAGTTTCCGTGTTATCAAAAACAGGGGGGTCTGAGTTTGTTTCTTCAGTTGTTTGTACTTGATTTATTTGTCTCTGCTGTTTTGTTGTATTGCTTCTCTGTTTGCTCTGAGAATCTGGGTAACGTGGGTTATTTCTATTAGGTGATTGAGAGTAGTTTTTTGTCTATTGTTATAGTTTGAATTCCTATTTTGTGAATTTTCTCGTGATCTATTTTGATAATTGTTCTAATTAGATCTTTGGTGATTTGATCTGTTGTTTGAATAATCTCGTGATCTATTTTTTTGATATCGTTGATTTCGATTATTTGAGTAACTCTATTCCTATTGTTGGAATAATTTCGTTGTCTATTGTGCAATGAATTTCTTGATATATCATTGGAATAGTGTCTATTCCTAGAGTGTGATTGGGAACTGGTATCGAACGAATATTCTGGTCTGTTTGAGTTTGATCGTGAATAATTAATTCGATACTGATTATTTCGACTATTTAATCGACTATATCTGTTTTGTGAGAAATTACGTAAATTTCTTTGGTCTGGTGATCTGCCTCTGTAGTTAGAGTTATAAAGTGATTGGTTTCTTGAATAGTTTGAACTGTTTGGAAGTGGTTTTCAATAACTATTATGACTGTGAATGTTCTTATTTGGTAAATTTTGATCTTTTTCCATGTACTGATAAAATGATTTGTTTGGTTCCTGTACTTTTGTGGTTTATTCTGGTTGTCTTGTTGTTTTTGTCTGCATTCAGCAATGCTATGTCCGTATCTTTGGAAATAGTTACAGCAATTTTTAAATGATGGTTCACTTTTAAAATTTGGGTTTTTCTCGTATTTAATCAAAATTTCAGTGATTTTTTCGGTTAAATCTATATCTGAATTGTGTATATGATTTATTTGTGTTGTAGAGGTTTGAATTTTAATAACATATTGTTTTTTGAGATTTTCTGTTTCTTCTAGTTTCATAGCGACTTTTGCTTTTTCTAGTTTATCAACTAGTTTTTTTAAATCTAAATCTGGTTCTCGAATTGAGGAAGGATGTGATGCTCTCTTTTTGATTGCTATTTTTTGTAATTGAGGTGTTAGAGTCATCATTAAAATTTCTGTCATTTTTTAATTTTTATAATCATGAGTTTTGAGTGAATATGCTTTTCGGACTAGTGTTTCGATCCTTACTGCTAATTGTTTGATCGTTTCGTTTGGTAGTCTACGAATTTCATTGCATTAAACTCTTTGATGCTGTTTGTTCCTTTCAGATTCAAACATTTGTGAGAATTGTTGTGTGAACCTTTTCCAATCTGATATTATATCTATAGGTAAAACTGATATTATTTCGATCCTTACTGCTAATTGTTTGATCGTTTCGTTTGGTAGTCTACGAATTTCATTGCATGAAAATCTGTGATGTTGTTTGTTCCTTTCAGAATCAAACATTTGTGAGAATTGTTGTGTGAACCTTTTCCAATCTGATATTATATCTATAGGTAAAACTGAAAACCATTTTTGAGCTGCGCCATCAATTGTGGTTTGTATTAACGCTGTGCGTCTGTGTATCCAATTTTAGTGAAGTGGTGTATTTATTGGTTCAGGTCCTTAATTTGAGATTAGATTTACTTTGATTGCATTTAAATAATCTTCTACAGAATATTCAGGGTCTGTACCTGTAAATACCAATAAAGACTTGTTTAATGTTATTGACGATCCACCCATTAGGTACGGATTCATAGTCATTTGAAGTGATTCTGCGGCATTTGGCATTTGTGAAAAGCTTGTAAGTTGACTCTTTGTTATTTCATGTTGTTGTAAGTAATAGGGTGGCGGGATTTCACTTGCTTTTGCGTTGGTTGATAAGAATGTGTACTAAGTGGGATTTTTATATGGTTGATTTTGATTATTTGAATAGCTTCTGTTTCTATTGTTGGAATCATTTCTGTGTCTATTGTAAGATGAGTTTCTTGATTTATCATTTGAATATTGTCTATTCCTAGAATGTGAATGGGAACTGGTATCAAACAAATAGTTCGGTCTATTTGAGTTTGATCGTGAATAATTATTTCGATATTGAGTGTTTTGTCTGTGTGATCGACTATATCTGTTTTATGAGGGATTTTGTGAATTTCTTTGGTCTGGTGATCTACCTCTGTAGTTAGAGTTAGAAGGTGATTGATTTCTTGAATAATTTGAGCTATTTGGAAGTGGTTTTCCAGAGCTGTTTTTACTGTGAATTTTTTTATTTGGTAGGTTTTGATCTTTTTTCATATATTGGTAAAATGATTTGTTTGGTTCTTTGTGTTTTTGTGGTTTATTCTGGTTGTCTTGTTGTTTTTGTCTGCATTCAGCAATGCTATGTCCGTGTTTTCGGCAATAGTTACACCATTTTTTTTGAATGATGTTTTACCTTTAAAATTTGGATTTATCTCATATATATTCAAAATTTCAGTGATTTTTTCGGATAAATCTGTATCTGAGTTGTGTATATTTTTTATTTGTGTTGTAGTTGTTTGAATATTTTTAACATATTCTAATTTGAGATTTTCTGTTTCTTCTAGTTTCATCGTGGTTTCTGCTTGTTCTAGTTTTTCTACTAGTTTTATAAAATCTAAATCTGGTTCTCGAATTGAGAAGGGATGTGATGCTCTCTTTTTGATTGCTATTTTTCGTAATTGAGGTGTTAGAGTCATCATTAAAATTTCTGTCGTTTTTGTGTTTTTATAATCATGAGTGTTTAGTGAGTATAGTTTTCTGACTAGTGTTTCGAATCTTACTGCTAGTTGTTTGATCGTTTCGTTTGGTAGTCTACGAGTTTTGTTGCATAAAACTCTTTGATGTTGTTTGTTCCTTTCAGAATCAAACATTTTTGAAAATTCTTGTGTGAATTTTTTCCAGTCTGATTTTATATCTAAAGGTAAAACTGAAAATCATTTTTGAGCTGCGCCATTAAGTGTGGTTTGTATTAACGCTGCGCGTCTATGTTTCCAATTTTGGTGAAGTGGTATATTTATGAAATCAGTTCCGATATTCAAAATTAGATTTGCTGTGACTGCATTTAAATAATCTTCTACAGAATATTCAGGGTCTGTGCCGGTGAATACGATCAATGGCTTGTTTGATCTTATTGATGATACACCCATTAGGTATGGATTCATAGTAGTTTGGAGTGATTCTGCTGCATTTGGCATTTGTGAAAAGTTTGTAAGTTGACTTTTTGTGATTTCATGTTGTTGTAAATAATATGGTAGTGGGATTCCATTTTGTGTTTGTGTTGGTTGATAAAATTGTGTACTGGCAGGGTTTTGTATCTGTGTTGTTTGATAGGGTTGTGTACTAAATGGGTTTTGTGTTTGTAATCGTTGGTGAGTTTGTGTACTAGCTAAATTTTGTGGATAAAATTTTTGTATTTTGAGATGCTAGATTTGGTCGAGAGTGTTGTACACGGTCTTCCTGTGTTTATGGTGCAAAATTATCTGGTTGATAGTAGTCATCATTATCTGATGATAAACAGTTAGTTGTATAATAAGGTGTTTTATATTTAATTTGGTTTTGTTGTTTGTTGTTTTTATTCTGTTGAAAAATTGGATAATTTTAACTTTCGTCTTGTGAAATTCGTGGATAGTCATGGAAATTTATTGAAGTTGTTGTTAGTTGTTGAAAATTTTGTCTTTGTGAAAATAAATGATTTTGTGTATTTGTGCGAGGAGGCTTAGATGTTTGTGGTCTATTTACATAGTTATAATTGTGTTCTTCAAAATTGTTTCTAGTGAAATTTCTTTGTTTTTGTGTTGGTTTCGTCATTGGTTTAAACGTTTGATAATCCATGTGTGAAAACTTTGGGGCAACGGTGGGTTTAACCGCTGATTGTAATGTTACCTGTGGTAAGGTTGGATTTTTAGGTCTTGGTGTTGTAAGATTTGGATGTATTGGTGAGATACTTTGTTGTTTTGTTGTTACTACTGTTGTAACTTCTTCTTCGTTTGCGAAAGGTGATGGTGTTTGAATATCTGCGGTTCCTAGTTCCATTCAGGTTTTCTTGTTGTATGAGAGTTGAGTTCAAACTATTATTTCTTGTTCTATCGGGTAGAAATGAATTATAATTTAAAGGTGTTGCGTCGGTTGTGAGTGGATATACCTTAATATAATCTTTGTGAATGGAAATTGTGCTAATTGCTTGATTTGAAATATCTGTTGGTATGTTAAAGAATAGTGGATGAGACCATTCAGGGTCCCAAACATAATCTGATTGTTCTGCTATCACAGTGTCATCAGTTGAATTTTGGAATCTGAAGTTTTTTCTTGCTTATGTATGAAATAATCAATATTATCAATATTATGTATGAAATAATCAATGATTAACCAAGCCAAGATTTTTTGTAAATCGTGTTTATCGTTTTGTGAAACTTCGTTACTGGTTAAATTTTCACGGATTGTGTTTAAATATTCGAAAAATGTTGCAATTTCATGTCTTACAGTTGTGTGTTTTGATGTTTAAACTGGTGAAGTTCGTTCGGATTCAGGTTTTTCTAGTATAGATGAGTAGCTATAAATTATTTGAAATGCTTCGTTAGTCAATCTTGAATTTGCTCTTTGTGAATTCTGGTGTTGAATATTTTTTATGTATTCTGTGAATACTCTTGAAAATTCTATATCTACGTCGTCTGTTTGAAGTAGATATTTACCATGAAACTTACTTGGTGTCTGTATTTCTATGGTATAGATTCCGTACTGTTGTGTCAGGTTACATATTGTTTTGAGGTAGTGATCGATAATTTGTCTTTTGATTTTTACTTCTGGAAATTCTGCTGTGCATGGACTAACTCCTCTTTCAAATATACTTGCTATTAAGTTTTGACAAAATTGTGTTTGTCCTCTATTATCAGTGGGTGAATTGATTAAAAATGGAGAGACGGAGTTTTCATCTTCGTTTTCTTCATTTTGACTCATTTTTGTGCTTTATTACTGTTAATTTGTAATTTTCAATAAGTTTATTGGTTGATTCCAATTGTATAGACGTACTGGCTTGTTTTTGTATGTGTTTTTTATTCTGCGTTTTTTTTTGTATTGATGATTGTGATGTGGTTTCTGAGTCAGAAAAAAATAATGTATCATTAATTTGGTAGTTTTTGTTTACGGAATCTTTTAATCTATAAAGTTCTTCTAAATGACTTGTTTCTGATTCGGAGAATGCGTTTCTTTGTTTTGAAAATCTTTTTCGTGTAACATGTCTTTGTTTGCTAAACATTTTTCGTTTCATTATTTGTCGTTTTATTCTAATATATCCTATTGACTGTGTGTGTGGAGTGATTAGGAGGTCATACTTTTCGTTGTTTGTTTAACAGTTGTATAGTTTGATTGTTTGTTCATTTCCTAAATTGTCTGGTGACATAATGTTTAGGATGACGGATGCAATATTTGGATTAGTGGTTTTTAATGCTTAAACTGTTAGTTCTTACAATTTTTTCGCATTAGCCCAACTTGGGTTGTGTATTTCAGGGTTAGAGAGAAAAGTATAAATCGATTTCTAAGAATGATTTTTACTTTCTCGTGACTAGTCTAAGTTAAGGTGTTAACTTACTTAATCTTACTTAGGGGTAGAGATTGTGTTCAAGGGTTGGAGAATAGTAAATCGATCCATAAGGTTCAGGTATAAGTAGAACACAAGTAGTTCGTTAGATACTTTTTTCATTTTACCAAGTTTAAACATTATCCTGGGTCAGGTAAGGTGGGGTCAAGTGAAGGATAAATAACCGAAGTTCTTCACTGTTTATCCTAATTGGAATGGGTAGTGTATTGAAAAATTTCTATTAGTATTGGGTCTTCAAAAAAGGGTTGGATAGTGAATCCAAGTTTGAGGTCGTTAAACACTTTGCTAAATGTGTGGGGGAGAACAAAATTGTTCTATTTGAACCAAGGATAAGCCTTGATGATCAGAATATAAAATTAATGAAATTAAATTTAATTTAAGTAAAGTGAATTAAAAATCCAAGGAAAGCCTTGATGATCTGTTGAGTTTAAAAGAGTTTAATAATGGTTAAAATAAGAAATAGGATAAAAAGGATAGAATAGGCCTTTGTTTTAGGTTAAATTGTTAATTTATATAAGTTTTGATTTATTAGATTTGATGATGTTTGTGGGTTTATGATTTGCTGTTATGTTTTAGGTGATGAACCAGAGTTGAAGAGATTATTTATATTTTACTAACAATTTCTGTGTTCACTAACTAATTTTTGTTTTCTTTTTTCAATAAACGTTTTTTCCAGATATCTTTTTAAATTTACTGCAGAATAAAGGAAAAGACTAGGGATGTTTATCAGTCGTTATTGTACAATAATAAGTGTAGCGCCTGTAATTATTGGTGAAGATTTTTCTTCAAAGTTATTATGTTTGCAAATGGAAATCTAAATTCATTGCTAATAAAACTCTAAATATAAGAGTTTGTGTTGGCTTTTGCCGTACGACCATGAAACTTATGGGTGAACTCCGTTGTAGTCGTATATCGTCTCTTGTCCCAGGTTTTTTTTCCAATACCGTGTAGTTCTCGTATTCTTCGGAATAATGGCTCTGATCTATTGAGTCGTAGAGACGATTCAATTAAATTTTTGTCGTGGAACAGTTTTGAGTATGTTTTTGTCTAAGTCTAATTTATTTTCGGTTAGTTCTAAGCTTTGTTGTTCCTTAAGGTCTTGTTCGAGACCTATGGTCGCACCAGATGAGTTGGGACGGATGGTCTAACTCATAGAGTAATTTCAGATAAGGTACAACGTCTGCTCGTCACGCTATCTTATTTTTGGCCGGATAGATTCGTGCAACTTCTTAGTCTAATACCGATCTTAATCTTACTCTTATATCTCTTAGTCTCAATAGATCTAGAGTATACTGGTTTGTTACGAGTCGGTCTCTTGGAGAAACCAACTAGGTTGTAAGTTAAATTCAAAATGCTCTGGTGCTGAAATTAAAAGTAATTTCAGCACTTACATTCAAGTGGGTTGTTAGTTTGATGGAGTGTGATTGTCTAGTCTTTATTATTTTATAGTGATAAAATATCTAATTTATAACCAATAATACTATATAGTTTGGATCAGGTTCCACAATAGTGGATCGTAGCAAAAACTTCCCGTTCTTTCAACAAAATAAAAATAAAAGAAACTAACCAGAAACAAAATATATCTTACAAGAAACCAACCACATTATTCAGAAGATGAAGACTGTTATAGCCCAACACAACAACGGTTTAACACAAATCAACAAAATAATCTATGGAATATTGATCAATCAGATCCTATTTATCAACCAGATCTTTTTGAACCATATACACGAAATAAACAAACAAGACAAACTTTTCTTCCAAAACAAAACTCAGGATCATATAATAAAAATTTCCACTCAAAAAATCCTCTAAAAACACAAAATTATCAACCAACGCAAATGCAAAATGAAATCTCATTACCATATTATTTACAATAACCTGAAATTACAAAAAACACAACTTACAAATCACTCCAAAATGACTATGAATTCATACCTCATGGATGAATCTTCTATATCTTCTAATAAACCACTAATGGTATTCACAGGAACAGATTCTGAATACTCAGTAGAAAATTGATTAAATGCAGTCACAGCTAACTTAATTTTAAATGCAGAACCAGTAAAAATGCCACTTCATCAAAATTGGATACATAGACGCACAGCTCTAATCCAAACCACACATGATGGCGCAGCTCAAAAGGGGTTTTTCAGCTTTACGTATACACATTAAATCAGACTGGAAAAGATTCACACAAGAATTTTCAAAAATGTTCGGCTCTGAAACAAATAAACAACATCAAAGAGTTCTATGCAACTAAATCCGTAGACTCCCTTATGAAACAATTAAGCAACTTGCAGTAAGAATCGAAACATTAGTAAGAAAAGCATATTATTTTAATACGCATGATAATAAAAACACAAAGTGACAGAAGTCTTAATGATGACACTAACACCTCAATTAAGAAAAATAGCAAAAAGAGAGCATCACATCCATCTTCAATTCGAGAGCCTGATATAGACTTCCGAAAACTAGTAGACAAACTAGAACAAGCTGAAATTTTAATTAAATTGGAAATAAAAACAGAAAATTTAAAATTACAATACGTAAACAGCATCCATACAACTACTTCCTTAATAAATAACATTCTTGACTCCGACACTGAACTAAATGAAAAAAATTACTCTAATATCAAATATCTACGAGAAGAACCCAAATTTTAAAGGTAAGCCATCATTCGAAAAATGGTGTAACTATTGTCGTAGATATGGACATAGCATTGCTGAATGTCAAGAAAAGCAACAAAATAACAAAACAACCCACAAAAATATAAAGAACCAATTAAGTCATTTTATCAATACATGAAAAAAGACCAAAATTTGCCAAACAAAAACATTCACAAAAATAATAGATCAGGAAAACCACTACCAGATAACTATAATAAGTATAAACAACAATCAACTTATCAAAATAACTATCGCGGAAGATCTCCAGATCGAAGAAAATCACAAAACTTCTCACAACATAGATATATTATATCAAACAGTCAAAATAACCAATATCGAAATAATTATTCAAGATCAAAATTAAACAAAAAAATTTACTCAAATTATAATAGAATTCGTTCACATTCGAACTCTCGAATTAGATATTATTCAAACAACGGTTCCAGAAAATCCTCATATAATCGAAACAATAGACAATACTCAGATAATAGTTCTTAAAACTATTCAAACAACAGATCAAACTATAATAATCATCACTATAGACCACGTGATAATTCCAGGAACCGAAATTCTTATGATTCAAATCGACAGAAAAATTATTCTCAGTCACCACATAAAAATAAAACGCAAATCCAAAATTCACAACAAAACTAGAAGTAGTACACCTAAACATCAAAGACAAATCAATCAGGTACAATCAACTGAAGAAATTAAATTCAATCAGACCCTCCCGGTATTGACAACACAGAAAATTCACATAAATTGTGAATCCGCAGATGATGAGAGCGAAACAGAAAATACGCTTTCAATAAAAATGCTTCAGGTTGAAAATGAATACGGAATACCAATTGAAACGAATTGTTATCAAAACAATGAAAATTTCAATAAATTCGAAAAATTAGACAATATAGAAAACATAACAGATTACATCGAACAAGAACTTAAAGGAAGTTCAAAAACGAACAATATATGTCGAAATACAGCAAACAAATTACAACCACCTGAAAAAAAAATTTGGACAATCCCATTTCTCTTAGAAAGTCCAAAAAGTAAAGATTTTCAATCACCAGACCTCGAAACTGAATTCTTAATAGACTCTGGATTAGAATCAAATTTTATAATTATTCCCACATGGAATGGAATACAAACTTTACATCCAAAATTGTTATCTTCAAAGACTTCAAGCAAATAAGCTACCGCACAAAGATAAAGTCTAACAAACTATAGAAAATTTAAATTAATCCTCGTTCCCACTCGAACAATGGAACAAAATAAACTTTTGAATAAAACTTTCAAACAAACATTTCAAATCACAGATATAAAACATAGTATTGTTGGAATACTTTTTATTACTAATTACATCCCCACTATTGATATCCTAAAAAGCAAATTACATATAAAGGATAAACGCACAAGAATGCTTAACACACTCACATTCTTTCAAAGGTTAAATAAAAAATCTCCGATTTTTTCCAAATTATACCCTATATACAACCAAGAACGAAAATACCTGAAACCAATATCAGGATATGTATAAAACTTCTCAATAAGTCAAGTCCATCAATACAACATAGACCAAAATAAACAACGACTATATATGTCCGACTTTGAATTCAAACCAATCCATAAGTTTTTTCGAGTAACAATCTCATCAATCAAATACACAAAAAATACAAGCTCAGATACAGTTTCTTTGCACGTATACAATAATTGCCAATATAAAATAACGTTACCTCTAGGAATTTTAAGATTGTGAAACCAATGCAACAATTTATCCCACATTTGAAACAGCATAGAGAGTAAATCACATCCAAAAATTATTAGATATATGTCCATCAACAATCCTCAATGAATAATTATCAATTTATAATACAATTTGTGATTCAAAACGAAATACAGACTATTTTTCAAAAACACCTCTTTTTACACCAACGTTCCAAATTTCAAAATACACCACTGAACAACAGAAATTTTTTACAGTATTCAATTTCCTACACTCAAAATACACAACAAGAACTCGAACAATTAGCAGAACTACTACTTAAAAAACAAATGGTTTTTGCTACATCTAAGTTTGATGTTAAAAAGTAATTTCACCACTACTTTTCTACCTCTAAAACTTGATGCAGTTTTCAAAAAACAACAAGGAAGTAAAGTTCCATTTCACTTACAAGATAAAGTCAGTAGATTACTAGATATTTAAGAACAATACGAAATCCTTTCTCCATTTATTTAAGAAAAACAACCAAACGGAAACACATTCATAAATCCCTTTATTATTCTCACTAAAGGAGAATCATTTAAAAATGTTCTAGATGCTAGTTACCTCAATTCACTTTTTGATGAATCTAAATGTAATTAGCCTATAGAACCAATTCAAGTAATTCTCACCAAAATAAGTGGACAATACTTTACAACAGCTGACATGAACAACGCGGATAATCAAATGCCACTAGACGAACAATCACGACGCATAACACAATTCGTTATTGGAAATCAGCAATACGAGTTTATTAGACTTTTCTATGGAAATTCCATAGGACCAGCAGCTTTTTCAGCATTCGTGAGTAAAACTTTTTGATCACTTATTCTCAGCCAGAAAGTTATAACCTATTTAGACGATATTTTCATGCAATCACAAACAAAATACAAAACGTTTAAATATTGGAAAAATATCACCAAACTTAATTCACCACTACATCTACCTCTAAAACCTGATGCGGTTTTAAAAAAAAACAACGAGCAAATAAAGTTCCAATTCACTTACAAGATAAAGTCTGTAGAACACTAGATATATTAGAACAATAGGAAATCATTTATCCAGTTATTAAAGAAAAACAACTAAAAGAAAACACATTTATAAATCCCGTTATTATATTCGCTAAAGTTAAATCATTAAAAATTGTTTTAGATGCTAGATACCTCTATTCACTTTTTGATGAATCTAAATGAAATTGGCCTATAGAACCAAATCAAGTAATTCTCACTAAAATAAGTGCATAATACTTTAGAACAGCTGACATGAACAGCGCGTATAATCGAATGCCACTAGACGAACATTCACTTCGCTTAACACAATTCGTTATTGGAAATCAACAATACGATTTTAATAGACTTTTCTATGGAATTTCCATAGGACCAACAGCTTTTTCAGCAGTCATTAGAAAAAGTTTTCGACCACTTTTTCTCAGCAAAAAAAGTTATAACCAATTTAGACGATGTTTTCGTGCAATCACAAACAAAACACGAAATATCACCAAATACTACTTATGGAAAAAATGAAAGTAGCCGCAGATGAATCACATTTCTTTCTTACTTGTGAATTTCCTTTGAACTAATATTGAAGGAAACACAATCACTCCATTAAAATCTCGCATAGACGCAATCATAAAGTTTCATCCTCTATCAAATAAAAAGAATCTAAGAATTTCTGGGAATGCTAAACTATTTAAGTAAATACGTCTTTAAAATGCAATTACACTTAAGACCAATTTAATTTAATCTCAGACAACAAAATATTTTTGAATGGACAACAGAACAAAAAAAAACGATTTGGAAAAATAAAAACACTTCTAACTGCACAAATATCAAATACGATCCCAAATTCAGTCCGACCGGTTTACGCTATGTGCGATGCCTCCAGTTTTAGAATCGACGCAGCATTTTTACAATCACACAAAGGAACAAACAAAATGAATCTTATCTCAGCAAATTCAAGACTATTTACACAAGCCGAACTTAGACTTTCTGCTTTTATGAGAGAATGTACATCTATAATATATACTCTCACAGAATATGATTTTTTGTAACTTGGATCAAAACATCCAACAGTTCTATTCACAGATCATAAACTTATAATTTTCCTATTTACACAATCAAATCGAAACCATAGAGTTTACAGACTTCAACTAACTCTAATGAAATTCTCGAAATTACATCTAGTCTGGACTGCAGGAAAAAATCTTGCATTGCCAGATACACTCAGTCGAAATACACCACCTAAATTGATAACCAGGAAAACGACGGTCGAAATACCGCAAAATATAAAATTTTTCTTTGCAAAAGACGAAACACCAACACAAGTAGAATGCAAATATGCAGTTAAAACCGACTTTGATAATGCACAAAGAAATAGTTTACAACAATTTCCATTGTATCTAGAATGCCAAAATAACCATTACAAAGTAGACTTGTTAGGAAACTCTACATTTGAACCGATACCATATTCTTCGTGGATGAAGAACAATACACAACAAAAACCACTTACACAAAAATTTATAGGACAAACCTAATTCCCTTGGTAAAAAAAGAAAACCTAACTGATGATATAAATTTATCAGGACCCCCAGATTAAGACTCAAAGTAAACGATAAATCAAGTCTTCAATCTATATGATACACTGGATAATATACCTCTCTCAAAAACAGAAATTGAAAATAATTTTCCACCAACCACAGAAAAACTGACACTGGAACTACTCCAGAAATGCCAAAACCTTGACCCAGTCATCAGACAACTTAAATCTTGGCACAAACAAAAAACAAAACCCGTAAAGGCAGATATCACAATTATAGGAAACGAAACACTTCTTCGATACTTCAGAAAAATTAATAACACATCCATAAACGAGAACACCGATATTTTGCAATACCAAACATCTGAATTAAAAGTACCCTGTCTACCATTAAGTATCATACTCCTAGAATTTCACATTTCACACTCCTTAAATACAAAAGGACATGCAGGATCAGAAAAAACCAATTTCGATTAAATTAATATGTAACGATTGCATAACATGCCAATTAAGTAAACGATACCCACATCAGAAACAAATAGCAGAAAAACAAGACTTAAAAGGACAAAGTTGATATTCCAACCACAGAATCTCATTTGATACCAAATTTCCGATGTCACCCTCCTCAGAAGGAAACTCATATAAAATGGTTATAGTTGATGCATTTACCCACTATGTAGCACTCAACCCTTTACCTCATTGTAATGCTTATTATGCGCATACAACACTCTATGAACACTGGATAATAAAATTTGGATTACCAGAATTCGTTAAATCACAGATAATGGCCCTAAATTTATAAATAATGAAATCATCACATTATGCCATCTTTATAACATTAAGCATAAACCCCGAACGTCTCGTGCCTCGTGGACCAATGGTTTAGTCGATGGTATGAACCGTTCACTACAAGAATACCTCAGATGTATCATAAATGGAAATGATACAAAATACGCCGAATGGTCAACAGTCGTAAAATTATTCCCCTTAGCTAATAACTCACAGAATACACCAAATCTAGGTCATTGCCAACCTACTAAAGAATCAATTTGTTATAAGTTGCCGTTACATACACACGACGAAGATCATTTTCATGACCCGCAAATCCTAAAATTAGCCTCACATACGGAATGGATTTTAAATAGAGATAAAAAAAACACAATAAAATTTATCAAAAATTAGCCAAAAAACTATTACAAAGACAAATTATTCAATCACAATTTAATTCACGATTCACGCCAGCTACAAACCTACAAATTGGAACATATGTCTTAATACCAAAATTTGTAGCACAAAAACGAATATCTAAAAAATTACAACCAGTCCGAAAAGGACCATTTCAGATTATTGACAAATCCACTGATGTAACATACAAAATTATTGATTCTAATAAAAAGGAATTAGTTCAACACAGAATCAATTTTTTAACATATTACCCAAAAGAACACGCTCTTCGCGAACTATCACAGTTATACTCCTTTACAGGACTACAGGTTTTTTCACGACAACTCAGACGATAATCATCAATAAAAACATCATCTAAATTGTTCAACACAGTTATTAGAATCAAAAAATAAAGAAATTAAAAATATCCAACCAAAATCTCAAGAAATTAGCAATAAACAAATACCTCAAACGCAAAAGAAAAATCGAAAACAAGAAGAAAAAATTTTATCACAAGAAACAAAAGAAAAATCTCAACATTGACAAGCATCACGACTCCGAAGTCATTCACGGCAAGATTACGAAACTCTCATCCCACAATCTAAAATATTAAAGAAAATTGGATTTCAAAAACCCTTTTCCAATTAATTAGTCATTTTAAACTTTCTAAATGGGTTGATAAATAAAGTGATTCTGATTGGCTGAAGTTGAACTAGTTTTTTAAGAATCTTAACATAAATTATGGAAAAAAAAGTTTCTTCTCTTTTCCATATTTCATGTTAACATTCTTAAAAAACTAGTTCATTTTCAGCCAATCAGAATCACTCTACACATCAACCCATTCAGACACCTCTTCATTCGCCGACACATTGCTCTTTTCAAACACCTATGAAACTATAACTTAAAGATCTCCAGGTCAAAAATAAGCAACACGCTTATACTTTACAACTGAAATAAACAAAATCTAAATGCTACAACCCTCCCCTATCAACCAGTACAAAAATCAACCAAACTGTCTCAAATTACACTGCAATTTTCCTTCAAGGGAAAAAATTAAATACGCCTTAAAAAAATACGACATGATCATTTAGCCTAAATTTGGTATAACTCCTAAATACCCACTCATCCAGTAAAAAAAAAAACTAGGAAGCTCATTCCAAGACCATCAAATTTGCCCTCACCAGAAATTGCCAATATCCGACTGACTTGTCAAAAATCAATAAACAATCCAACCACACTCAATTTTTGACTCGGAAAACAAAAAGTAATTCGAATCATTTCTCAAATGATTATCTCTCAAACAGTTCGACTCCTCAGAACAATAATGTCAAAACTTTTTTCGTTCTTCGCAATCTTTTTTCAACTCAGTATTTTTTTATCATAGACACCTTTGAAATATTCCTCCTCCTCCTCATAATTTTTTGCAGTTTTTTTCTTAATTTTTCTTTCCCTCACAAAACTCAACTTCTCAAAAATCCTTGACCACCTCCTTAGGTACGTCCAATTTATTCAACAAGAAACTCATCCTTCTTCTCTTTGTAATTTTTGTCACCTTTCTAGTTTTCCTAAGTTTGACAAAATATAAATGTATAAAAATCGGCAATAATCACTTTTTTACCAGCAACAATCCTCTTAATCATTTTCAAAGAAGAATATTATAAGCAACAAAGACTTTCTTCATAAGAAAAATTAATTAAAAAATTCAAAACTGCTAATCAACACAACAGTCCCCACCGACTACGAAATCTCAGGAACTTGCAACAACACCAATCTCTAGTCAAACAAATCCACCCCAATCCTCATCACGCATTTCATTTCAAGAAAAACCCTATACATTTGAAGGATGACACGCGTTACTATCAGAACCTTTATTATCCGTAGTTCGTCATGCACCTCAAAGCGAACCGCTATACGAACCAACATACAATATCTATCCTTCTGTCCAACGAGACCTTAAAAAAACAAGACACCCAAGTCAAAACCAAAATCATACATCTACGATAGATAGACAAATAATCCATCCAAGACAAAATAAAAATCTTACAAGACCCAGAGTTCGTTTTAATATACCCTCATCACCATTCCCAAATCCTCTGGACCTTTCCATTAATACAATTCAAAGTACACCACCCCCTCCCACACACAAAGCATTCCAATTATACCATCGGATAACTTAGGATCAACCCTCACATCTGAACAAGTCCGTGAAAAACCCTTTAACCCCCCAACATCAAAACAGCGTCTCCCACATTGGATGACACCAAAAGCTTTCACTCAAGGTGAGCCAAACTTAGTAAATGGCGATATAGATATCTCATTCGATACATCTTTGTCACTGCCTTCAACCCGTTCAACAATAAGTGAAACTCAAACTACAAAATTTCCACTAATTTTCCCTACAAATTAAGATAAAATATATAAAAACTCTTAACCAACAATATACCTCGCCGCAAAGGAAACCCATTGAACGAGACTACTGGCCATCTCGATTTTGATCTCACATACAGATCCTAGTCACTTGGCACTTCACACGGAAAATTCAAACGTCACCCTGCACATAGTCTCGCTCTAAACTTAATCGCTCTGAACTTACATCGAACAGAAGTCTTGACACAATCACCCAAGACTACCCACGATCAACGAGGCGTATCTTGAAATACGAACAAAAACAGTTTCCTTCCATCTACACGAACAGCTACATCTCTCCTTTCTCCGAGAAATCACTGCTGAAAATTTCCAAAGAAAACTACATCACCCGTCCTTCTCTACAATAAACAATTAAAAGCTTAAAACTCTCTAAACCCCGGATGGGTGGAACCAGTTCTGAACAAGTATTTATATTTGGATATAAATCTAGTTATATTATTGATAAAACTATCACTATAAAATATTACGAACTAACCAATCATATTCCATCTCTAACCTTGACACTTATTTGTAAGTGCTGAAACTACTTGTAGTTTTGGCACTGTGGTACCGTGTAGTACTGCTGCCACAGTAACCTCTGAGAATAGTGCTATTAATTATTCTGTTATGTATTGTTATTACTATTCAAGGCCGTTCATGCAGGCCAAGCGCAATAGTCATTTAGGACATTGCTGTTGAGATAGAGACATGAAAAGACAAGCATGATCTCAGATCTAAATTAAGACAAAGTTAACAGTCTAAATTAAAACGTTTTACTTATTCTGTTTTACAATTACTTGAGTAAATCCAACAGTTATCACATGGCGCAGCCAGCAGGATTCCTGTCCCAAGACAACAGAACGGACATGGGGATTCCAGTATTTTGGACAACCGCGAACTCTGACCCTCCCTGGAATTTTAGGATATGGCTAGATCAATTTTTTTTGGCTGTAACCGTGAAGGAGAGTGTGGACCCGGAACTTTTGTTACAAGAACCAAAAGAAGTTCTGTTAGAACAGTTACCAAGACCCGAAACTCCAAGGGAAAACGAAAATGCACAAGCGATTGCTGATAGAGAAGCCAGAGACCAACTAGCTAGAGATAAAATTAACCTGGAAAATGAAGAAAGAAGAGCTAGAGGTCCAAAGGTTGGTCACAACGTATACTACAACGAGGTACAGAAAAGAGTCGCTTCCAGACTATTCCTGGCGTTGGGTACAGAAGGTAAGAAGAAATTCGTCCAAAAGAACCCCCATGTGGAAGTGTCAAAGTTAGAATTTCGAGAGATGGTGGCCTTGGCGAAAGTGTCATTTGACAAATCACAGAGCGTTACATATGAACGTTATAAACTATTCAATCGATCACAAGAAACTGGAGAGACACTCGAGGCATTTCATGCAGCACTAACTGCACAAGCAGCAAAAGCTGAGCTAGGAACACTGGATGATCAATTAGTGCGGGACCTATTCATCTCGAAAATGAAGAATGTGGTATTACAAGACACATTGACATTTGAAACATTTTCACCGGAAGAAGTACTGAAAAGAGCGTTAAAGTTTGAACAAAGTAAACAGACAACACAGGCGTTTCAGAAAACTAACGCAACAACTGCAAGTACAGTTCAGATAAATGGGGCAGCGAAGATAAAACAAGAACCCATAATGAGTATCGGTAACAAGAATGCTAGCGGAAGAAGACAAGCAAACAGTGGGTATAGAAAGAAATTTGCAGACAGAAAGGAGGGGAGAAGTTTTGCAGATTCAAAGACGTGTACCCGATGTGGTCGAATATTCGGAGAAGGACATCTGAAGAAATGCCCGGCCATGGGTAAAACATGTAAGAATTGTTCTAAACCGAACCATTTCGCTAAAATGTGTAAATCACAACAAGTGAATGAGATTGCAGAAAAATCATCAAGCTCAGATGAAGAGTGTAACCTGATTCAGTCATTCGAATCGTGTGAGGAATTCGAAATTATGTCGATCGAATCAGAACTATCTTCGCTGGAAGAAATTGATGAATATATAAAAGGGCAATCGAATAAAAACAAAGAATCCGACAAGCACAGAAAGGATGTACAGAAGGTTGACATCAGAAGAAATACCCGATCGAAACAAATAAGGTCACTAAAGGCTCTGGTGAGAATCGATCATCAGATCATAAATATGACCATTGATACGGGTAGTCCAGTATCTTTCTTGAACTGGGCGACTGCAAAGATGATTCTAGAATCTTCGAAAAATACCAAGTTTATTCCACGGGAGAATCTCAATTTGACTACAAAATTTGTAGACTACAACAAGCAGCCGATTAACATACTGGGTGCAATCACCACGAACATCCGTTCGGCGGGGTGGGAAGTGGTGGGAGCATCGTTCTTAATCACAGAAAGACGCACACGGTGTATTTTGGGGCTGGATTTACAGAGCAAAGTGGGAATACACACAACACAGAAGTTGGCACCAAAAGAAAAGACGAGGTTTGATGTCTTACTGTGCGAACAGTCAGAAGGTTGGAAAAACAAATTTTACAGTAAATTTAAGAATCTTTTCGATCGTCAAGGGTGCTCAAAAAATCATGTGGTTAGCACAAAGTTCAAGTACCCACTCTGCCCTTTACAAGAAAAGGGGAGACGCATTCCGATACACATACAAGAGAAAGTGTACGAGGAAATGGAAAAACTGTTAAAAGAAGGGCATATAGAACGATTAGACAAATGCACTAGTGATTGTTTTATAGCACCTATTGTAATAACAGTGAAAAAAGATGATTCCATAAAATTGGCGCTCGACGCCAAACCTATCAAAAGACAATTGTTTAAAAACAAATATCAAATGCCAAATGTGGATGAATTGATAGACGGTGTTAGCCAAATTGTCACAGCGAACACAAACGGGAAACTGCATTTCTCAGTACTAGATTTGAAGTACGCGTACAGTCAATTAAAGTTGACTGCAGAGACAGCGAAACAATGCAATTTCAACATCATAGGTGGGCAAGCCACTGGTACATACAGATTCTTAACAGGGTTTTATGGTTTGGCAGACATGCCAGCAGAGTTTCAAAAAGCTATGGACAGAACATTAAATCATGCGGAAAACACGTTCTGTTTTCTTGATGATATACTAATTGTATCAAAAGGGAGTGAACAAGAACATGAAGAATTGATTATGAATGTCCTAAAAAAGCTAGATAAAGAGAATTTGGCATTAAAACTGTCGAAATGTGAATTTTTTCAACAGGAAGTGAATTGGTTGGGGCATAAGTTATCGTCGGACGGAATCTCTCCTAAAATCACAAAAACAGAAGCGATCCTAAAACTTAGCCCGCCAACATCACTGAAACAACTTAGATCATTTCTAGGCAGTATAAATCATCTGGCCAAGTTCATCCCAAATGCGGCTACGCTAACAGAAAAATTGAGACCACTATTACGCGAAGAAAATGAGAAAAAGAAACTCAAAAGTGTAAAAATTCAAGTAAAAAAATTCGAATGGAAAGAAGAACATTCGGAAATATTCGAGTCAATAAAAACAGCGGTTGCGAATATAACAAAAATTCATTATTATGACCCCAGTTTAGACACTAGGGTGAAATGTGATGCCAGTCACAGTGGGCTGGGCGCATCGCTAGAACAACAAAACGCTGAGGGGGAGTGGATACCAATCGCATTCGCTTCCAGGTACCTAAATACACAAGAAAAAAAATATTCCACAAATGAGCTTGAACTGCTTGCAGTTGTATGGTCGGTTGATCGATTTAAACACTATTTATTAGGCAAGGAATTCGTAATCGCTACAGATCACAAAGCGCTAGTCACTGCTTTGGATGAAAATAAATCAAATAAAACGTACCAATCTAGATTAACTAGATGGGTAGACAGACTATTACCTTACCAATTTAAGGTTGTTCATTTACCAGGAAAAGATATGGGTATAGTAGATTATCTTTCTCAAAATCCAAAGGGGGAACCCTGGCCGGAGTCAGTATTGGATGAAAAATTCGTAGTTACATCAATCGAAAGTTTCCATAAAGCTCTCGACTGTTTAAACAGTCGGATAAATGATCAGTATAGGCTCGACCGGAACGAAAACGTTCTAGAATATTCTAGAATTGATCAAAATATGTCGATTAAGAACACGTCATCTACCCGTTGCTATAGCAACCAAAACGGTCCAAAATGGACAAAGCACGACCGGAACGAAAGAAATGAAGATTCGCGTTCGTTTCAACGAGAAAAGCGCGGAAATCCAAAAATCAGTATATCTCAAAATCGTCAGCGGATACAGTCGGTTCAGTCATTAGAAAAAACCAGCAAATTCTTAAATCAGAAATCGAGAAAAATGCAATCAGACGAATTGAATAATAGCGGAAAAGAGAAAAAGAATGTCAGGATCCAGGAGAGAAATAACAACAATACCTTGAGAGAAGAAGTGACAACAACGTTTCACAGGACTAGGATGATACGACCACACATATCAGAATCAGAGGATTCGGACTTGGAACAAACAACACAGGCGAGGTGGTATTTGCCAAACACCCAAAGTGGACAATCAACGTCAACTGCTCAAGCAGTCAGCCCAGGAAAAAAAGGACCATCGACCTCAACTGTTTCAACAGCTCAATCAAAAATAGTCTCATTCTGGGAACTGGTGGGCTCAGGAAGGAGTACAGAACCCCCATTTGTAGCAATGGAGTTAGAGGCTACCTCGGGGATACAAAACCCGAAATCACCAGGTCTGTCCACTTCCGGAGACGAAGCAGAAGTGGGACAAATCGTCGAAGTCGATTTAACTCTGGATAGTGACGACCGGGATTACAGTTCAGGAACGAAGACTTGTGTAATCACACCAGAAAAAACAAGACACAATTCACGAAAATCTGAGTACAAACGGGGGGAACAGTTAATGGAGTCAGATAACCCACTTTCACTCGTCAAATTATTTGACAAAAGTCTTCTTGCAGAACTAGTGTCGGAAGATACCTGGATGGACCGGCTAAGAAGAGTAGTCGAACGAAATGACAGACATGGTTTCGAGCTCATGGGACCCTACACAAATCCTCTGTGGCACCAGATGTCGGTGGTAGACGATTGCCTTCTAGTAGACAATCGTTTGGCCGTGCCCGAAAAGTTGAGACAAGCAGTGCTCCGACGACTTCATCAAGGTCATCCTGGACAGGAAGCAATGTTGGAGGTCTCAAACTACCTGTGGTGGCCGCATATGCATAAAGACATAGTCAATATGGCCGAAGAGTGTAGAAGCTGTACTCGTTATGGTAAGAACGCTAAATACTTAATTCCCAAAAATTCGACTAAACCCTTCCCACTGTTGTCACAGCCAGGTCAAGAACTACAATTAGATTATGCGGGCCCACTTGAAGATCATAAGGGGAAGAAGATATACTTATTAGTCGCTATTGATAGATACTCAAAATTTCCATCAGTCAAAGTAACAAAATCTACAGGGGGAAAATCAACAATAAAATTTCTCCGTACTTACATAGACACTCATGGAATACCGGAATCAATTAAAACGGACCAATTTTCGGGGTTCAAAGGGAAAGCTATGAAAAAATTTTGCACCGAAAATAACATCGAACAAAAATTCTGTCCAGTCGGGGATCACCGAGGATGCGGCTTGTCGAACGAACAATACAAACCATTAAAAGAAGATTGGGGGTAATGCTTCTCGACGAGAAAGTACAATCGATTAAATTATGTTTGAGTACAATAATTAGGAACCTAAGATGGAATAAACAGAAATCAATAAAAGTGTCCCCGTTCGAAGCACACTTTGGCCGATTACCGAAAACGGAATTTAAGATTGTAAGGGATAAATTTTTGATGGATTCTGATCGTTTAGATAAAGAACACTTGGAGAGATCGGCACTAACAGCATCACAGCTGAAAAGGCGAATAGATCAGTCGAGGGAGAATGTTAAAATCATTCGCAAAGGACGAAATAGCAGGGATACAAGCCCTTTGTTTCGACACGACACGGTGATAGCAAAAGAGAGGGCCACAGCTAAAGAACTCAAACAACTTCTAGAGGCAAACGCTAAGTGGAATGCCACCAGACGGGACCTCTCAGACAGCGAATTACGCCGGGTCGTAGATGAAACCAGTACGATAAATCCCGAACTGAGGAAAGAACTTCTATACTCATGGGAACGTGGATTCATTGAAGACAAACAAACCAAATCAAAGGAGGATTTGTCTGGAAGTTTCCTTCGGAAACACGAACAAAGGAAGAGCGGGAAGGCCCTGACAATACCCTTAAAATCCAAGATAGTATCAGCGACACCATCGACCATCAAAACGGCTGCGGGTGCAGTATATAGAAAAAGCGACATTGCGCGATCTAAACTGTCCACACAGCCCAAAGTCTATAGTGCAGAGAAGAAAAGGAGCCCAACCGGAGAGGAACCGAGAAGTAAACAACAAAAAACAGGAACACTCCCAGTACAGGAAGACAGCGATTCTGCCGAAGAACATGACGCGAAAGACCGGGGGCTGCAAGACGAAAATCTAGAAGATAGTCAGCTAAAAGAAAAGTTCCAAAACTCACCGAGCGTAGTCACATCAAGAGACACAAGAACCGGCGGAGGCCTTAACTTAGGAGGTAAACGGGAAAAACCGAACAGAGCAGGACCGATAGTCCAGAACAAAAAACCGACAAGGGGCAAAACACAAGAATCAGGAACGACGAAAGCTGCCAAAACAGTTACTAAACAACGTGATACGAGTAACGAGGCAGTATACATACCGTCGTCGACACCAAAGGAAGCTCCTACTACCAAGAAGATCACAAAACAGACAAGTGAAAAAGAAATTCTGGACACATTTCAAAACAATAACATGACATCTCAAGAATGGGAAGATGTAACAAATCAAGTGTTGACTCGCGGAGTCCAGAAAGAAGCCGAGAAACTAATGTCACGACAAATGGACCCAGTAGATTATTCCACACCAGGATTTGCGGACGAATCCGATAAGGAGGAAGACACCACGACAGTCAGACGGAGTAATAGACAAACTAAAAACCAGGGACCGAAGAGGTATGGCAGTCCCGTATCACACTCGATAAAACTGATTGGTTGTGAGGACGATGTCACCGAGTTGAACCTGGCAGCCCTTGAGGCCTATAGATTGCGACTAGCGAAGTTAAACATAAACACCAAGGAAGCGTCGGAAACTAACACGTTTGACAGGCTAGAGAGACACCTTTTCAAGAGAAAGTTTGGTGCTACGTCACTGGACGAGGCGGGATCATGGAACGTCGCAAGAAACAAAGAAGAAGTTTTAAAGAAAATAACAAAAGACTAAGGAAAAGGAGAACAATTTTCTGTAAACTTTGAACAACTCGTATTATTTATAAAATTTCATAAAGTATTATATAAAATTTTGTTGTTGTCAGGGGAATGTGGTACCGTGTAGTACTGCTGCCACAGTAACCTCTGAGAATAGTGCTATTAATTATTCTGTTATGTATTGTTATTACTAATCAAGGCCGTTCATGCAGGCCAAGCGCAATAGTCATTTAGGACATTGCTGTTGAGATAGAGACATGAAAAGACAAGCATGATCTCAGATCTAAATTAAGACAAAGTTAACAGTCTAAATTAAAACGTTTTACTTATTCTGTTTTACAATTACTTGAGTAAATCCAACAGTTATCACAGGCACCAGAAGAATTTGAATAAATCTTAGACTACAGTTCTTCTCCTTCTGGATAAACTCCAAGAAGTAACTCGCGAAAAGCAGTCTACTCTAGATCTAGACCAAAGGTCATAACTCAAAAAACTAAACGAAAATTATTAACAAGCTAAAACAGCTCTGAAACTTTCCGAAATTCAGTGATCGGAACAAAAAATCCAATGATGCAAATATTTGTCCTAGTTGTTTAAAAGGTAATTAGGCAAAAGTATGTCAAATAAATTACTCTAATTTTTTTTATAAAATTTGGTCACCTATTGATTTTTATTAATCCCTGAGAATAAGTGTAAAAGACCCGTCAAAGTTTTTTGTGATTTCTCAAATCAAAACTTGCTCAATTGTTGAAAAAACAGTGAGATACCGAATATGGGTGAGACCTCGTGCAGATTTTAAGTTACTGTTTTTAGGCTGAAATTATTGGACCGAAGTTTTTTATTGGACCGAAGTTTGAATCATTTACGGTTAAGCTATGATATCCATTGAGAACACTCGATTCTAGTTGATCATGAAATCGCTTTCTGCCTGTGTTCTTGGATTATGAAGTTAAACAATGAATTGGGTGCTCTTAAATATACAAAATCACGCTTTTCAAATAAATTCATCTGTCTTGGATCTGCAGTATACTCTATTTTGTATTTAAGATGAAATAGTAATCTTGCTCTTTAAATACACTCGGTGGTACGAATATTAAACTCTGTTTCTTGAAGATTATTTTGTTGCGCGCTAGGAGTCCCTTTGATCACGTAAGGATGTTCGGATTTCGAGTGGACTTGATGTTTCTTATAAACTGCGGTTATTAACCCTTCAAGGTCGCCTTTGCTAGTTATGCACTGAACAAACATCGTCACTGGTATAGTCAAACATGTAACTGAAGTAATGCCCCATCCTAAAAACTGCGACCAAGTTGGGTAAGTATAATTTCCGTAGGTCAACGGTTGGATTGTTGCTAGAAAGATCCCGGCGATTAAAACGCACGTCACGGGTGTTATTACAAGCCAGCTAATCTGGAAATAAACTGGAGTTTTGAAGCCTAGCATGTATTCTAAGTCGTTTACGTAACGTCGGCTGCCGTAGAAATAAGCTACTGCTATGGTCTCGCAGAAACAGACGAACAGGAGTACGATGCCACTGGCTGAGTAGAAGTCCATAATCTGGAAGATGTACATGCCTCCTTCAGTGGTCATTATGAGACCTAAAATTTTTAAGTAGTCATATAATTCTTATTCAGATCAAGCCCGAATCTAGGATGAGAACCACTTTCTGAGGTCTGTTTACTTCTAAAAACACAAAAACTTTCTGCGAGAAAAGCAAAAAAAATGAGACGTTCTGAAAGTCGAATTTTTTTTCTTAAATTTTTTGCTAGTATAGTAATGCGGTCGTAACATTTTGTAATTTTTACACAGCAACCGGCTTCTTTAGTTGAATTTAAAAAAACTATTTAGGCAATGTTTTGAGAAGTTTGTTTTTCCTGAATGTTAGAAAAAAGGGTGAATTACTATTTTTCAATTCCGCTGGTGATTCTGTAGAAATCACATTCATTTTTGCAGCTACAATTAAAGATTTTTTAAATTCATTTTTTGGTTATTGGAAAAAGTTATATAAAGCTCCTACCAGATAATTTTTTAAAAAGTGAAAGTCAAAACCGCTAAAGCAACAAATTCGAGCGGAAGAGAAGTGTTGAGTGTGAAAAGAAAAGTCGGTTACCTGAATAAGTGTAATCTATTGCGTTCAGAACATCTGATTACCAAAAAGCCACCTATCAAAAATTTTAGATCCTTCTCTGAGTTTACTTGCAAGACCTTCAACTAAATAGGAAACTTGATACACCAACCTATGAAGTAGTAAACGATGCTCAACACAGTTATGAACACAGCTCTAGAGTGCTTAAAAGCAAACATTTTGGGAAAGGCATCCATGAATTGTGACGTAAAGCCTTCAACGCCCACAAATTGACTGTCTAAGCCTAGAAAAATCAGCATGAGGAAAAACATAATCGACAGTAGTTTGGTCATAGTCGGCATGAGCGAGATTGCTTTCGGGTAGGCAATGAAAGTCAATCCAGGACCCCCTCTTGTTACTTCGGATATCGGAAGATCCATCTCGTGGGCCATATAGCCCAGAACCGAGAAGATACAAATCCCGCCGAAAATACTCGTGCAGCAGTTAATTATTGCGTAAACTATGCAGTCGCGAAGGCAATTATGATGAAAGTGGTTGTAGCTTCCCAACGTCTGCATGGATCCGAGACCCAGTGACATGGAGAAAAAGACCTGGGTTCCTGCATCAAGCCAAACAGTTCCCTCGGAAAGTTTGGAGAAGTCTGGGTAGAGGTAGTAGCTGATGCCACTTGCGGCTCCTTCCAAGGTCACGCCTCTGATGAAGAGAACTATGAGCATGAAATAGGGAAACAGACCAGTAAACCAGACTATCTTTCCTGTCCATTGCACACCTGAAGCAATTAAGGTGTCGCAGTGTTTCATACCAGTTACTTTCGCGATTAGCAAGGGTGTTGCAGCTGGATACTACATTTTTTTTTCTGTTTAAAACATTTTTCACCGAATTCATCATTTCTGACATAAGTTACGATTTTATTTTTTTAGTCGCATTGTTTAAAATTTGAGATGTTTAGACAGGTTTAAACTGCCGAGAAAACTATAGTTGTCGGGCCATTGTTTGTCTGTATATTTTTGTCAGCTAAAACGTCACAAGATAGCCTTTTTCTGATTTAGACAATTTTTACTATAATTACACGTGCAAGCTTCCGAACATTGTGTTATATAAAGAAATTTTTTTTTGAACCCAACTTGCAAATAAAAGTGAACCGTTGTGTAGGGCATGCGTTTTTGAAGTTTGAGGCCTGAGGTTCCATTCTTGAAATAATAAGTAGAAATATAAATGTATTATTTTTCAAAACTCATTTCTCTCTTAACCTTTCAAAGGGTGGCCAGCCAATAATCAGAATGGTCTAAGAGTAGAATGAGTCCAAGAGCAGAAAAACATCAGTTTTTATTAGCAAATCTGTAAATTAATTATCAGAAATGTCAATAATACCAAAGCAATGAACATTTTATGTATATTTTGATTAATTTGATCAAGAATTTTAAAAAAAGTAATAAAAAATTTAATGAAATGCTAAAAAATTTAATGAAATGCATACAATTCATGCATGCATACTTTATTCGTTTTCTTGGTAATTGTTGACGATTCTAATAATGTTTTATCAATTAGCCCGTATAAACCAATATAAGTCAATATTTTTCTGTTTTTCTGCTCTTGGACTCATTGTGCTCTTAGACCATTCTGCTTATTGCTCCGCCTCCGTTTAAAAGTTACTTATTTGTGTTTTTTCGCTTGTGTTTGCCTCTCTGTTGAAAATTATGTTAATCGATTTCTGTAAGGTGCGGGTTATTGAGTTCCAAGATATTTTGCTCAGTTGTTCCGTAGAATTTTGTCGAAATCTTTTTTTCTTCTCATTTTACTCTCAAAAAAAAGCTATGAGTGAAGCCTCTTGTCTTCAAATATCTAAAAATTATATTTTAACTTATTACAAAGTTTTAAAAAATATATTTTTTTCCTCTTCCACCAACAAAAAGCTTTCTGATTTTTGCAAATATGATTGATGACATCACAGTATAAAAGAGCATCGATAATCGTGGTAAGCCTCATAGAGCATCAAGTTTTTCTGAATCGGAAATCAAGAAAACAAATTTTTCTTTTCAAGTAATATTTCCAATAGGCTTTTTTGTTGATAAGTGTCATCCTACTGAAACTCGAGTAGCCAGTTTCAGCAAAGATAACAGACTCTTCCGGCCGGAGAAAAAAATTGTAAAAAAAACAGTTTTTTGAATTTTTTTTTAAGTGAGAAGAAGTGAGACGACAACACTAATTTTAAGATGCCCTTCCGACATGTTATTTAAACGTGCACAAATTTTTATTCAATAAAAACAATCATTGTTTAGTCAATAGTCTTCAGAATTTTCTGAGTGACCAGGATCGTCACTAAAATTTCAGACTAGTTTTGTTCTCGACACCAACAAAAAATTTCCAATGTTTTCTTTTTGGAGTTCGAACTTTGACTAGAACTACTTTTTTATGATCCTCGACTCTTATGAGTTATTTGAAAACTCGTTAGTACTTTTTAATACTATTTTCCAAAATCCATTTTTGGTTATGGACCCTAAAAATTTCCTAAAGGCGCCTTTGGCGCCAATATATACTAATTTTAAGGGGGAGTGAACGCCGAAAAACCGCGATTTTTTGGTCAAAATGTTCCACAAAGTACCTACAAATGCCTTTTTTGGCCTGGTTTTTCCAAATTTTGCCTGCAGCGTAGAAAATTGCTTTGGGAAAAAACAGTGCTTTGGGAGAACTCGAAAATTCAATATGGTCGACAAAATTTTCGAAAATGTTTTGGAAAAACGCCCCCCCTCGAGAAAATCCTAGATCCACCTGATTTTGAGGCTGAGAAATCAAAAGAGATAGAAAAAAGTCTGCCCTAAGCTGCATTTACTTTCGAGAGTCTTTGAATAAAAACTCTATTCGGTTACTCGGTTACTGTGCAAGTAGGACAGAATGGTCCGTCCGCAGCAATCTAATTGAAGCAATTAAAAACTAAATAATCTGTGTTCAATAGCTTAAACGTTTTTGACTTTTTTTCAGTTTTTGATAGAAGGAGAGGATTTAAATGTATAGTAACTTGCACAAAGTCTTTGATATTATGCACCACTTGACCTCGTGCTCGTTTACACTTGACAACCTACTCTGAGTTTTTTTCATATGACTATTTGAGACTTATTAGTATTTAAAGCTAGCGAGTAAGTTCATGATATATCTCCACGTTTAAGCAACATTGGTTTTTCAAAAAATATATAGTTTGCGCAGCCAGATACAGAAAATTATCAGTACCTTTAATAATGCAGGCGTAGACAATAATCCAAGCCACTAGTAAACTAATGGCCATGTGCAGTTGAACTGAACCCAAATTTTGCAGTCCCGAACTGAGGCCTAAAACCTGTTTTTCCCAATACAGCTCAACTAAGTTTGAGTTGTTCAGTCCTCCTGTTCCATTGTTATCTGAACAAATCTCCCCATAAGACGGATCGCAAATTGTCCACGGCAGATCTCCCAAAGTGAAACACGAATAGAGGTAATAAAGTCCCCATGATATAACTATTACGTAATAAGTGTTGAGATTGAAGACGACAAACGAGGTGGCGACTCCGATTCCTTTGGTCAAAGGGTAGATCATCCACGATTTCACTCCACTTGCGGATGTAAACTGACCCAATGAGACTTCTAGGAATAGCAATGGGATTCCGGCGCCAAATAGTGCTATGAAATAGGGTATAAAAAACACTCCTCCCCCATTTTTGTAGCACAGGTAAGGGAAGCGCCAGATGTTTCCGATGCCGACGCTGAATCCGACCAGAGTCATGAGGAAGTCGAACTGGCCTTTCCATGTCTCGCGCCCCTCTCGGTCGATAGTAACTGGCTCCTCTACTACAGGTGGCTCTGGCGATCTCTCTGGAAGACTGATCGTTTCAGATTTGTCGCTCTATTCAGGTCCAGAAATTTACATTAAAATCTTTTTATCTCAAAAAGTAAAATTTGAAGATTTTTCTCGACTTGCAATAACTTTTTTCTCAAAGATTTTTTTTGTTCATTGATGATGTTAATTTGTTTGAAATTTGTTATGTTGTTTGAAATTTTGTTATATTATATTCGTTTATGTTTGAAACTTAATTAAATATAGGGAATAGTATATGATGATTCAACTATTTCAATCAAATTTCTGAAAATGTTTACGTACATTTTGCATCTTTGCTTAGCATAGGTCCCTTTATTTCCAGAAACTTGGTTGCAAAAAGTTGCGTTTAAGCTACAAAGTTTCATTGGAATGTTTGAAGTAACCTCCAATAAACGTGTCCTTTGTAACTAGTTTTTAAAAAATGTTTTAAGCTTCTCAACCTGAACTGTTTCATCCATAATGACTTTTGATGTTTTGTTGTTTTTTTTCTAATTTTCCAACTTTGTTGCTCGGTACTTGAGTTGCAAATGGTATCTCAGAATGCTTTAATCCTCAAAACCAAGCGGTATTTCTATATTTTATTTGAACCAGTTCTTCAAATGATGTGAACATGTTAAACTGCGGTCCAATAGCAATCAACGGAATGACGCCTTTCGAGTACTTTATGCTTGAGCTACTATGAAGGTAAATAAAAGTGACTCTGCCTAAAATAGATAACAGTGCGAATTTCTCTCAGCTAAAGAGATTAAAATGTTAGAAACTCTTCTATTTGTGGACGCTCTTTCAACTGCATTTTAGGTTGAGACAAATCACTTGGTATCTCCTAACTTATTGACGTGAAGATGTTAAGGTTCAACTGGACAGCTGCCACATACGGTAAATCAAAAAGTTTGATGCTAACTAGGTGATAAAAAGATTATTGCCTCATCATGTATACCTTAGGTAATGTTTTGTCCGGGTTTTTAGCAAATGACGTTTTAACATAATAAAGGCAACCCGTGATATGCCCACTGCCGCAGTCGCACCAACGTTTGGCAAGCTTGCTAACAGAGGGTTGGTTCTAAAACAAAATGTAGAAAAGATAACCGCCTCGAATCGCCCAACGGTGACTTTGAACCAAAATTCCTAAGGTGTAAATTGTTTATACACTAGCAAACATCATTAGATTTTGTTGACAGCAATGACGATACCGGCAACAAACAACGTTGGCAATTTGGTGCGACAGCATCGGAAAACTAGGCTTTGCATTTTGCCTTTTAAAACGAGAGAACAATTTATGTACTTATCTAACAATATAGCAATGTGATGGCTTTTTGATCCGGTTTTTGAAGAAAGTGACGCAATATTTGATCTCGGGGTGGTTTTTGTGATCTGCGGACAAAACTTGATTTTTGAACTAGCAGTATCTTACGGTGTTTCTATGTCATCAAAAAAGTCTTGTTGCCCGAAGCTCAAATAAAAAAAAAGAGATATCACTTATGATCATTTTTTGTAAAAACATGAGGGTTTGAAGAAGGTATATTTAGCGATATTAGCGCGTAAGCGGAGTTTTAATCCGTCTTAGAAATTGTTTCAAATTAAACTAAAGCAAATATACCAGCGCCTAATTGGTGTCATTAAAACTTTGCCACATGTGAAACATATCAGTTTCTAATTTACACAGCGTGTGGAGTGATGATTTTCAAAAAAAATTCAAATGTTTTCATTTTTTCTGGAAATTTTATCCATGTTTCAAAAGTGAACACTACTCCATCGACCTTAAGATACAAACGGAACATTGAGAGCTTTACCTTGATACGAGCAGTTTGGTTGTTTATCAACATCAGATAATTAATCTATTTAACCTTGGAATAAAATGACGACAAGCTTGAGTGGGAGCTTGACTTTGGCGGCTAAAGTTGAAAACGTTTTTTCTTGGTTTTTTTTTATACCTAATCCTTTATTTCAAATATGCAATGAGTTTCCATCGAATGCATAGCTTCTCAATCAATGCTAATGGGCATCTAGGTAAGCTTCTACAGATTTAAAAATCGTAAGTCAGCAATTTTTGAGCCCTTTTGACAAAATCGTGATCAGTTATTGTTTTCATCAACTTGGAATGAAATCAACTTGGTTTCAGCTGCTTTGTCATTCAACACGGCGACTACTTTTAGAATTAACTAAGTAACAGTAAAAAAAACGTTGCCAAAACAAGTGAAAGATTTCTGACAAAGAGTTTGGTCTTAATTGCTAACAATTCCTTCTTGTTCTTCATTTGATGTCTTCTATTCCATCTCACTTCCATTAACTTCTGTCCATTTGTTTATCAAGTTGTATTCCTTTGTTAAAGTTGTAATAGTGTTTATCATTGCAAATTATTGGTACTGCAGTTGGTTTTAGAGCCGTTGAGTCGTCTCAGGAAGCGGACTTTGATTCGTTCTGCCAATTTTCTGTAAATTTTTTATATCTCGGGTGGATTTTCTTATAAAATGAAACATTGGCTTATAGTTCAAAAACAAGATGATGTGATAGTTTTTTTTTATTTTAAGAGTTGCGCTCTTCAATCGGAGGTATTTCTCTGAGTGGGAACAATTGTGTTTAATTTCAGAAGATAGGTAGACGTAGTTGATGTTTTTTTTTGCTTTTTCGCCTCCCGTTTCATCTGAAATGACAAAAAGTATCGTTTTTTTTTCTTCAGTTCTAAAAGCATTGATTTTTACCTATAAAACGTTAGAATCGGCCGAAGCTGAATTTGCTGGCAAATATAACCATTTAGTTTTTCTCTCTAAGTATTTTCGATTTCCGTGTATCGGTGGCCTGTCACGAAGCCGAATACCCGGAGAGGCGAAAAAATAATTTGTTACCGGATGTTTTTTTTTGCTCCCGCATAGCCAAAATCTTTTTTGTCTGATAGCCGAAATGTTTTGGTTCTCTCGCTGCCAAAAATTTTTCAATGAAAATATTAAATTCTTGCATCAAATAAAGAAGAAAAACTTTCTCCCTTTATGGCCCCAACGACAAAAAAAAGTCGTTAAGAAGGTCATTTATTTAAGGAGTGGGAGTGGGATTGCTTAGAAACAATCGAATTTTCAGTCGACATTTTTGTTGGGTCGAAAATTTTTGAAATATCCCCAAACGCTGTAACAATCCTTTTTTGACATAATTTTCTGCAACAGAGGACAAATTGGCTGTGTTCTACCTTTTTTTGGCTCGTGTTCCCCGCGTCCTTCCTGACACTACTGCTGCTTTTTGTTATTTAGTGCATGGCCGAAATAATTTTTGCTCCGGGATAGCTAAACAAATTAGTTATTGGATAGCCCAAAAAATTGTTCTTGGAAAGCCGGAAAAGAAGTTTTAAAAAAGCGTTTTTTTATTTCCATCTCAATCTATCAAAACAAAGTTATGATACAAAAAATAGTTTTCGACTTTTTCATTAACTGTTACCATATTTTTGAAAAAATACGACAAAGTAACCGTTTGATCGCCTTTTTTGTTCATAAATTATTTCGTTACTTATTCACAGAACATTTTTTTGATAATTTTTGTGCTATCTGGTTACATGGATAACGCACCATCGCATCTTAAGAAAATTTTCTCTTCAATTCGCAGATAAAAAACTTAGACTTTATTTACAAGGAATTTTAACTAGAAAATTGAATCAACTAACATAAAAATTAAGATTGGAAAATCGATTGATGTAAGAAAAAAGTCTTACACACAATATCACAGATTTATATTTTTTAAAAAGATTTTGGCTGTCCGGGAGCAAAAAAAATGGAATCGGGGAAAATTTGTTTCAGCTATCCGGTAACAAAAATATATTTTCGACTTTCCGGGTATTCTTCCTCGTGACACTCCACCGATACGATAACTACTTGAAACCGTAAACGCTCACAGAAAAATATCCAATGAGACTGCTTGGCAGTAAACTCTCTTTCAGGCAATTAAATTACTTATGTAGTTGGAAATAATCAACTCTAGAGCTGAAGAAGAAAAAAACTGATACACTTTGAATTTTTTCAGAAAACAGAAGGCCAAAAAGCGAGTTAAACATCAACACGCATATCTATTTTGCGAAGTTGAACACAATTGTTTACAGTTGGGGAATTGTGCCTGAATGAAGAGCACATCTCCTAAAGTAAAACTTTATCACATCATTTAGCTGTTGAATTGTGAATCCATTTGTCATTTTATTAGCAAGCTCAAACAAATTTTTAAAAAATTGTAAGAACTTTGACCGAACGAACCAAAGTCAGCTTCCTGGTCACAAAACAGCTCAAAAAAATAATGAAAACAATCACTGATCTTGACCTTGATAAGCGGCTCAAAACTGTAGAGGCTTACGAAGAGGACCCTTAGAATTGACTGGGAAGCTATACAACCGATTGAAAAAATCTCTACGATTTTGAATTGAATTGTTTGTTATAAAAAATAATAGTTTTCATTTTAACAGACAAAGGTAAAGTTTTCTCGATAAGTTAACGTCCCTGAATTGTCATCATTTTGTTTCATGGCCAATTAAGTAAGTTATTTGATGTTGAAGAACACCAAAGTTTCTCGTAACAAGCCAAGCCCATGAATATTCCGACTACTGTACTTACGGTCGATTAAGTAGTGTTCGCTTTTGAAAAATGCAAAAAAAGTTCCAGAAAAAATGAAACTTTTTTTTGAAGTTTTTTTTTTAATCTTTGCTCCACACGCTGTGTAAAGTACAAACTGATATGTTTCACATGGTGGTTTTTTAAATATATCAAGAGAGCTCTGGCCTGTGTATTAGCTTCAATTTATTTTGAAACGATTTCTAAAACGGATTAAAACTCCGCTTAAGCGCCAATAGCGCTAAATACACCTAGCAATAATTGTCCTATCTTAGTCAAACTGGCAATCTTTAAGCCACCGTAAATTTATAAAAAACGGTCAAAGGTGAGATTTTGTTTTACTTTTAATTTGAGCTCCCGGCAACAATTCCTTTTGGATGATATAAAAAACAACGTCAAAAACTGCTAGATCAAGAATTTAAGTTTAATTGGAGAAAAAACCAGCTCAATTATATTGTCATTTTCTTTTAAGATTGGTTAAAAAACTCCTTGTTATTTTTTTTGATAAATTTTAAATTTGCTCGTATGATTGTGTTGTTTTTCAGTGATTCTAGCTCAATTTTAATTTTCAACACAACAAAGCTGTTAGCGTCTGTCACACAATGACAGAATTCCCAACAAATTAGAACTATTCAAGTCAACCATGCAGGGCAGGTTAAAGGGGGTGGGAGAGCGGACGCCAATTAATACATTTTTTGAAGGTGATGCGCGAATAAAAAAGGCAGGTTTTGGTCAAAAGTTTCCAAAAAATGTGCAAAACTGCATTTTGAAGTTGTTTAAAAAAATTGCATGCCGCGCAAAATTGTTGGTCAATGCAGGATCATGGCTATTCTGGGAGTGCTCGAAAAATCAATTTTGATCGACCTTATAAAATAGCGACCAAATTTTCGACGGTTTTTTTGAAAATCCGCCCCTAGCTGCCCCTCGTGAAAATCTTAGAGATCCACCCCTGAAATCAGCCTAATGTCTGAGTTTGTCAATTTTCAATTGTGTCCGTTTTAACACGTCTTTTACGAGGCCATTTTGCCCCTGACTGTTTAGTGCAAAACACTTTTCTATCGTTTTTATTTTTACATGAATGCTGTGTTAAAAATTAATGCTGTGTGTTATAAAATTGATTAGATTGTATCGGCACCTGAGAGATGCTCAGGTCAGATGCAGTAAGCGAACAGATTAGTACGCCTTGCAATTTACTTTTAAAAGCGTGAGAGCAAAGTAAAAGCGGATCTAACAAAATTGCAATGAGCGTTCCTATCGAAATTTTGAAAAAAAATTGATTCAAAATTTGAGCTCCGCTGTTTTTTCGCCGGGTTAAAATTTGATTTTTGATCTGGCAGTTTTTGACTTTATTTGTTACATCATCCATTAAGTCTTGTTGCCTTGAGCACAATTTTAAAAAGGTATTTTCACTTGAGATCATTTTTTGTAAAATTATGGCGGCCTAAATGTTACCATTTTGGCTAAGAAATGACTGCGCAAGATAGACAGGTGTTGCTGATGTTCTTCGCACTTTTAGACTCCTTTATGTTCCGAAATGACAAAAATATCATTTGTTTTCTTCTTCAGTTCTACAGGCATTGATTTTTACCTAAATAAGCGGTAGAATTGCCTGAAGGAAGTTTTGCGGTCAAACAGAACCATTTGAATTTTCTCTGTAAGTGTTTTCAGTTGCAAGTAGTTATCGTGCCGGTGCCGTTTCCCGGAAACAAATAATCGGAGAGCCAAAAAAAAACAAATTCGTTATCGAATAGCCGAAAAAAATTTATCCTGAGTCCGAAAATCTCTTTTGATTGATTTATTTGCCGAATTAGTTTGATTCTCTCGAAACTTTTTTTTAAATTTGATGCGAGAGTTTAATTTTTTTCTTGAACGGTTTTTGGCTTCGAGCGAACCAAAATTTTTAATTATCAAACAAAAAAATTTTCGGCTATCCGGGATTTAAAAAATGTAGACTTCAGTTTCGGCTATCGGGATATTTCGGCTATCGGGATATTGGAACGATAAATACTTGAACCGAAAACAATCACAAAGAAACATCCACTGAGTTTGTTTGACAGTAGTTTCTCCTTCAGGCAAAATCGCTTATTTAGGCTAAAATCATCGTTGAGGATACCATTTGTCTTTTCTTGGAAACAAAAGGCTAGAAATCGAGAAGAACATCAATTACGCCTGTCTATCTTGCGAAGTTGGACACAATTGTTTTCACTCTTGGATGAAGAACGCAACATCTAAAATAAAAAAATAATAATCACGTTTTTTAGCTATTGAATTGTGAATCCATGTGTCGTTTTATAAGCTACCCCATTCGAGATTTTAAAAATTTGCAAGAATTTTGGCAAAACGAATCAAAGTCAGCTTCTTGAGACGACTCCTCGTTTCAAAAGCAATTGCAGAGCAAAAAAATCTACAATGAAAAACACAATTACAATTCTATTAAACGAATACAACTGAATAGACAAATGGACAGAAGTTAATGGAAATGAGATGGAATGGCAAACATCGAATCATGAACAAGAAGGAACTGCTAGCTGTTGAGACCAAAATCTTCGTCAGAAATTTGTCACTTGTTTTGGCAAGGTGTTTTTTCCATCATTTTAATTAGCAGAAATAAAGACGCCGTGTTGAATCACCAAGCAGCTGAAATTGATTCATATTTGTATATTTTCTTTGAAATTGATGAAAACCATCACTAATCACTATCTTGACAAAAATGCTGAAAAACCTGCTGGCTCTATCAGTCATCACTGTGAGCTCTTTAATGGAGAATTTTCTTATTTCGTCTTCTTATCTTCTTTGAAAGCTCCAATTCTTCTGGTTCTTTCATTTTTAGTCGTAATGGTCTGCTTTGATGAATGTGTACGAATGCCTGCAAACGCAATGTTTGCTTGGGCTTATGGTCTTCTTTCATATCTTTTGCGCATGTGATCAGAGTTGGAGCTGATATCTTTTCCAACAGCCTTAGGAAACAGAGAGCGTCTCTCCGTTTTGCAAGCGTTACGGGAGCTTCTTCTCTTATAATCAAGACTCTGAGAGCCATCATTATGATCATTTTCTTTCATCAGAGTCAGACTCTTTCCTGGTTAATTCTGTTAGAAATCAGGTGAGTGAGTGTTCGTGTGTGGTATCGCCACCAGAGCAGGAACCATCGAGGTTGTTCAAATTTCTTTCTCGAATTAACGTAACAGTACTGCTCGTCTACTCCTCAAATTGATGAAAAGTGAAAGAACAATGAAGGCGCGAGGCTCGAGATAGAGTCTCTTCTGTTTCACATTGCTATCAGCTACTAGTTCCCTGGTTTTTGTCCCCATTGAAAGGTTTCTGAACAATATGATTAACTGTTTCAGTTGTTTCGTTTATGCATTCACATAGTCTAGGCTTTCACAGATATCAAATTCCAAAGCACAGGTTTTTTTCAGACAGCTACCAGATTCTAGTCAGTCTGCCAGTACCCTCCAGGCCACCCGAAAAATTTTTTGATCGGAGGCTAGAGTCATTATGTTTTGCATGAAGTTCAGGTCATGAAGATTGCAATCAGCTTTAAATTCCGCCTCTTAATAATGTATCGCTCGCTAAATCACGTCGGCGTTAGGACTTGGGCGCCATGATAATTTCATCAATTACCACACAACCATCAGGCTTGTTCTCAGTAGATTGTCTGAGATTCACAATCCAAACATGTCTCTGCACTAAGTTTTTGGTACAGAAGGTTCAGTCACTTCTTCTTCCATTACTAGTCCCTGTTGGCTTGCGGCGCGGCCACTTCTCTTGCAGTTGATTTTCTTTCGTGATTGCTTTTTTGACCATGAACAAACAGTGTTACTAAGACGCCCAGAGTCTCAGTAACACTGTTTGTATATAATCAAAAAGGCAATCACGAAAGTCCTTGCTTATGATTGGGTTGTACGGCATTCTGACAATTCCGGGACATATTGTTAGAATTCCTTAGACTACATCAGTTTTCGCATCAATTCAATCATCAGTGTGAGGTCTTTGTTAGAGAGTTTTCTTATTTTGTCTTCTTATTTTCTTTAAAGGCTCCAATTCTACTGGTTCTTCCATGTTTACTCGTACTGGTCTGCTTTGATGAATATGTACGAGTGTCTACAAAAGCAATGTTTGCTTGGGCTAAAGGTCTTCTTTAATCACTTTTGCCCATGTGACCAGAGTTGGCGCTGACATATGTTCCAACAGCCTTAGGAAATAGAGAGCGTCTCTCCGTTATGCACATGTGACGGTAGCGTCTTCGATTATCATCAAGTCTCTAAGAGCCATCATCACGAGCAGTAAGCTGTCTTTTGATCATATTTTTTTCAACACAGTCAGACTCTTTCCTGGTTAATTTTTTAAGAAACCAGGTGAGCTTAAGTTGCAAGTCACTTCTCTGCCACCAGAGCAGGAACCGTCGAGGTTGTTCTCATTTCTTTCTCCAATCAACGTAACAGTATTGCCCTCCATCCTCTACTTGTTGAACAATGCTCGTCTACTCCTCTAATTGAATAAAAAGGAGAGAGCACTGAAGGACACGAGGCTCGAGATAGTAGTCGATAGTCAGTGTGGAATTGGCGAGCTCGACAACTAGATACCTTGAAAAATTACTATTGCATTTGGATAACTAGTGGGTCAGCTGGACTTGGTCGAGTACAGTCAGATCACGGTACCTGACTCGGTCCAATTTGGTGAGCCAGCTGGTGGTTAGTTGGAGATGTTAAAAATTTGAAACTCGGCAAGCGTCATGTCTGGGACAACTATTAAAATAAATTGAGTAAAACCTAAAGAATCAATGGGCGGATCGAATTTAAGGTGGAATGCGATTATCACCGTGACGTCATCCGGTGCCAGTGAAGAGGCTCGAAATTATTACTCAAAGTTTTATAGAGGATTGACCTCCAGACACAATTTGACACATCAATGCACTCACTTTCGACAATGACGTAATGTTTGACTTATCCTTTTGTAAGGGTGAAAATGATGTGGTGCTTGGCGAGGATAAAGGAACTCAGCTTTGAGCCGACGAGGAGATCAAATCAACATTGCAGCTTTCAGAATTCTGCAGTGATCTGTAACAGGCAAAATAATTCTCTCTGTTTTGAAAGAGTTGTTTTTTTTCCATGAAATTTCAACTCCCGTACAAAGAAATGCATGAGAGCCAATAGAAAAGTTGCTTTGAAACGAAATTTTTTTTTGCTGAGAGCTTTGTTGTAGTTTTTCTAGGCTGTGCCGCTAAAATACCCACAGAACATTTGAACGATATGGACAATAATTGATATTTGGAAGAAATAAGGAGATAATTGAACAAAAAAATGAAAGCAAAGCGGTAATTACTGGAGAAAAGCCAAAACACCAAGCAATACGTGGCGTTGGGAAAGGCAATTTGCTTTATTATGTATCAGGTGTGCCAAGATTAGCATATAAACTATACATTGAAGAGGACGTTAGGGATGCGTATTTTGATTTAATGTAAGATATGATTCTCTTCTTTTTGTTTGAGCGAGTGCGAGAAATCGAAAGGTCTCAACAATAGCAGTTGGCAGAATTCTGTAGGAGCGAGTAGTCAAACCTCAGTTCTACGACTGAAATGTGTTTCCTGGGCTTTGATTGTGGTTCGTGAGATGACCAGCCTTGTTGATGAAGTGGGAACTCCAGTAACCTGTATGTTTACCAAATCCAAATGGGGTTCTGATTTTGGACGTAACTTCGAAAACTGAATTGGAGCTAAGCAACTACGAAAGTCTGCACGACTTGGCTGTGTTTCATCTTTTATCAAAAATAAGGGATTGATGGACAGGATCAGAAATAAAACACAGCAATGTCGAGGGAAACTGTCCGACTGATTGGTTGGAGAAAGTCGTTTGCCTAGCCGCCAGTTGCGGACTGGAAGGGCATATGTATGGGAATGGCCATTGCCTAAAGACACTGAAAGAAAAATATCGTCAACTAGCAAAACTGTGATGAAAGATTAGCGTGACCGTTAAAGCTAATATAGAGTTGATAGCGGATGCCAGGCGTGACTGAAGTGAACTTGATGACCACATTGAGATTTTATATCGTGGATAGTTCGATTAAACGATTGGAAAGCTTGAAGCAAGCGCACGAGCTTGTGTCATACCTAAGCTTGGCAGTATTTCCAGGAGAGCTTCAAACAGTGGAAAAGGTTGGATGCTGACAGGAAGCTTCTGAAAACGAAAAATGCTCGAAATATAGTGAAAGTTATCATAGGCCTGCTTGTTTGAATTATACGTTGAGATCCAGCTCGGCACTATAGTGCAACACATGGTGCTACTGGATGAGAGAATGCAACAAGTGTTGATCGATCAACTCTTTTGGCTGCCTAATTGTTGGAATAAATGTAAGAATTGTTAGCGCAGATTCTTCGGGTCGTCTCATTGAGATCTAGGAATGTCGGAGAAAAATTGTGAAATTTGTTGAAGTGAACCTAAATAATTTCCAGAAACAGTAGACCAGTTTGCTCATTATTGACGAACAAGACAAAACATATCAAGTGATGATGGAAGCAAACCCATTGCTAAACGTTTCAGGGTACAAAACCTGGAGAAAAATATGTTGTCCCACGGGGAATAACCATGTCACTATTTGGCACAGACCTTGTGGTACCCCAAATGAAGAAAATTAATGTTGGTGAGGGAATTGCTTTTCATGGGGCTTCCCGACCAAGCCCAGTCCGTGTCCCTCTATGGGTGGTTGATAATGTCCACTAAAATAGAAGATCGGCTAAACTGTCCGTGTCTATGAAAAATCGTAATGGGGGCTTATAAAAACAAACCTGCACGATAGACCAAGAGATGGCGATACCTACCCCAAATTTTTGAGCAGCCTAGGTTTCACTAGCAATTTTGTCTAATTCCGAAAAATTAAGTTTTCAAGCTGATCTGCAGCGAAATGCAAGCATCAGCTAACATAACATATTCTTCCGGAAATAGGACTAGAAAGTAGGCGTGGAACTTCTACCCTGTTGCAAGGAAATTGTGGCTGAGCATGAAAATTGAGCTCGACCAGTAACACTGTTGCAATAAGGAAAAGAGTAAACAAAGACAGTGAGAAAATGAAGGAGAGTGGTTAAGCAGCACAAGAAGGAGACTGAAACAGTTTAGGTGATGAAGAGGGTAGGCAGAAAGAATTGACGAAGCAAAAGTGATGGTAACACGTGAAGTAAATAAAAAAAAACTATGGTTCGATTTTGCATAGTGAAGCTTGTTGAACCAAGCTAATTAAGCGCGGATATGAACGTTTTCGTTTTTGTTCATTTTGGAAGAACCAGGAACCGGGAGTTTGTTATCATATAAGTATATATTTTTACAAAGTTGAATTACAATGAAAAAGTAATTTGATTTTTTTTTCTTACACAAGAGATTCTGATGATATATTTACTAAATTAAATCTAAATGGATTTTCAAAGTTTTGCATGGGCCCAGTCATTAATTTGTGGCGATATGGCGAGGTCTTGCTACGCTCATTGAGAAGGGTGGGTATGTCAATCCCTTTACTAGCCACAAAAAATTTTAGTTTCAGCCTTTAGGGTAACACCTTTTTTGAAAGATTAGTTTTGTTCAGCGACTCTAAGTTAGTTTAATCTGGCATTTGAATTGGTCCATGTTCCAGAAATTTTGAAGCAAAAGTCAAAAAATACTTAATAATGAAAAGAAATTTGATCTGACCTAGACCTTCATAAAGCATGCTTTGTGTTAAATTTAGGATCTCATTGAAGCTAGGATGTTAAATTTGAGGCAATCTAGCTAAAATTTAATTTTTGACGTGTATGAAGACGAAATTTTGAAGAGTATGAAGTTCAAAGTATACTAGAAACAAAACTTCAAAACAGTTGTAAATCCTCGTAACATTTCTGAGAAAAATAAAAACTTCCTTTTTTGAAAAGATGAGCAAGTATACAGCAGCCGAAATCAAGACGGAAAACAGTCAAAACAAAGAGAGAAACTCTGATTGATTCCGAACAAGACACATTCCTATGATAAGAATGGAGCCGGAAGGTTCAATAGCAATCTCAAGATCAAACCGAACACGGAAATATTGAGTATCACTACGTTGTATCCTGGTATTAATAGAATTGGATACCCGGTGCCCCTTAAATTTATAAGCGTTAACTGTATTGGTCTGAACAAACGAATCTAATACATAACCTGTTTTTTTTCAGAGCAGGGGCAATATTATGATGTCTTATGGGAATCCGTGATCGAGCTACGTGGTTATTATTTGCATATAAATAGAAGCTGAGTATGGTTCGTTCGGCTCATTGTTTAAAGTTGTATTATTTTTTGTTGACCCTGAAACCTAGCTAGGTTGAGACGGTGAAAAAATAGATACTTAGGGCGCCTGACGTCAGCATGTTTGTAACATTCCGCTAGAGCGCGGTCTAATTTTTTTCCAACAAAAACAATCGTACGATGCGAGAAAACTGAAAAATAACGAGGCTAACTACAAAAGAGCCGAATTAGGAAGATAATTTGGAAGTTATGATTTTTTGTATCAAAACTTTTTTCTCTTAAACAGGAAACTGCTAAACCAGAACAAAATTTGTTTGCTGCCACGAATAAGGCGATAGACGGAGAAAACAAAACGGCAGTCTAAACCTGGCTTACCACTAACGATTTAGAGGAGAAAAGAAGCCCTCCAAGTTGTAATGATTATGGGCGATCATGTTATGATTATTGTGGGCGATTTAATGATCGTTACAACTACAATCGTTACCAGCTCTATTTCGCCGATGGTGAAGATCGAGAAGGAGAACTGCAGCCCTTTCTAATAATGAAGAAGGTGCTTATTAGAGAAAATGGAAGGCTGCAGAATTGTGCTCCAAAACTGCAATTTTTACTAATTTTGATTTTCCTGGAATGAGCTGAATTTAATTTACAAACTTCTATATTCTTTTTAGGGAAATGAGAAATTGAGAATTTAGGAAACGGTCAATCCATCTCCGATGGATGAGCTGATTTTCTCTACTGTACAGAATTTTTAATATTGTAATAGAAAAATGATAGTGTATCAGCCTTGTTTTAGGAGTGACATTGTGGTCTGTGGGTACAATATGTTGTCCCACTTGGATTACCCATGTCATCATTTGGCAAAATCCGTGCGTGTCCATATTGGTGGTTGATAATGTCCACTGAAATGGAAGATTGGCTAAAATGTCCGTGTCCATTAAAATCATAATCTGGGCTAAAAACAGACCTGCACGCCAATCAATTGATGGCGATGCCTACCCGAAAGTTTTTGAGCAATCTAGTTTTCACTTAAAAAATTTGGTCTAATTCCAAAAAAAAAAGTTTCCAAGCTGATCTGGAGCGAAATGCAAACCTCTGCTAACACACCAGATTCTACCGGACTCTGGAGCAGAAGTAGGCATGGAACTTCTACCCTGTTATAAGGAAGATGTAGCTGAGCATGAAAACTGAGCACGGCGAGTAAGTCTAATTGAAATAGTGAAAAGAGTAAACAAAGACAGCGAGGAAATGAAGGAGAGTGGTTATGCAGCAGAAGAAGGAGAATGAAAACGTTAAGGTGATGGAGAGAATAGTCAGAAATAGATGACGACGCAAAACTGAAGATAAAACGCAAAAAAATAAAAACTTTGGTTCAAAATCGCTCAAGGAAACTTGTTGAACCAAACTAACGAAGCGTGGACTTTTTTTTTTGTTTTTTTTTTAAAACAACCAGAATCCAAGAGTTTGTTATTATATAAGTATATACTATTGCAAAGTTGAATTAAAATGAGAAAGTTATTAAATAATTTTTTAAAGAGGAGATAACGATGATAATTACTTACTCAAATCTAAATGGATTTTCAAAATTTTGCATGGAACCAGTCATCAGGTTGTGGTGATATGGCGAGGTCTTGATACGCTCACTCGGAATGCAGGTTATCTCAATCTCTTTCCTAGTCACAAACTTTTAGTTTCAAACTAGGACAAACAAAACACCTTGTTAAACAGACTAAACTTGTTCAGTGACTCTAAGTTAATTATATCTGGCACCTGGATTGGTACATGTTCCAAAAAATTTTAAGTAAATGCAAAAAAAAATATAAAAATGAAAAAAATTGTCTGAAAAGAAATTTCACCTGACCCACACCTTCATAGAGCTGGTTTTGTGTTAATTTTAGGATGTCACTGAAATTTAGTACGATGCCAATTTTGAGGCACTGTAGCTAAAATCTAATTTTTGACGCGGTTTGTAGATCACCGGATCACTCGTACTCGTAATGAATATAACCAAAATTACGCGTTCAATGAAAAAATAGACGGAGCTAACCGGGGAGTAACCCTCCAAGTGCGGCAAAAATGTCACAGAGCATGTTAGCAACGAAACTTTGAAGAAAATGGGATTCAGAATAAACTAGAAAAAAAAGTTTTAAACATTCGTATATCCCTATAACATTTTTGAGAATTTAAATACCGCCTTTTTTGAAAAGATTGGCAGGTACACATCAGGTGAATACAAGACGAAAAACTGTTGAAACACAGACAAAAACTATAAATGTTTTCCAGCAAAACACATTCGTATGATATGAGTGGAGCCGGAAAGTTCATTGGCAATCTCAAGATCAAACCAAACCCGGAACTAATGAGGATAACCACGTTTTATCCCGGTATTAGTGGAATTGGAGACACAGTGCCCCCTTAACTCATATTTAGTTTTGAAGCGTTAACTTTATTGGCATAAGCAAATGAATGTATTACGAAACCAGTTTCAGAGCATGGGCAATTGAGCGCGAGGAGAGGGTTGAAACATCTCTAATGGGTCCTAAATATAACTGGCAAGGAAGTTAATAATAATCATGGTGTTCAGGCCTAATTTAGGCAAAATTATGTTGTCTGGGAACTTGTAAGCCAGCTACGTAAATATTTTTTGCATATAATTGAAAGCTGCATAAGGTTCGGTCGGCTGATTGTTTGAAGTTGTATTTTTTTGTTGACCCTGAAACCGACAAAAAAATAACTAGCTAGTTTGAGACGTTGAAAAAGTATGTATTTAGGGCGCTTGATGTCAGCGTGTTTGCGCCATTCGACTAGAAAGCGGTGTGAATTTATTCCAAAAGAAACAATCTTACGATGTGATGAAAATTAATACTGACGAGGTTATCTTCAAAAGAGCCAAATTAGGAAGATATTTTGGAAGTTACCGTTTTTTTCATCAAAGTTGTTTTTTCTCGATAACAGGAAACCGCGAAGCCAGTACGACATTTTTTGCTGTCTTAAATATAGCGACAGGCGGAAAAGAAAAACGGCAGTTTAAACCTGGTTTACGACCAACGATATAGAGCAGAGAAGAAAACCTCCAAATTGTAACGATTGCGGGCGATCATATGATTATGATTGTGGGCAATGTTCTGGTTGCTACAACTACAATTTTCAATAGCTCTATATCACCGATGGTGAAGACGGAGAAAGTGAATTGCATCCCTTCCTAATATTGAAGAAGGTGCTCATTCATTGATGTTAGAGAAAACGGAGGGCTACGGAATTGTGCTCCGAAACTGCAATTTTTACTAACTTCTAGTTTTCCTGCGCTGAATTTAATTTATATACTTCCATGTTCATTTTTGAGTTTGAAAAGCTAGGAGTAAGGGAAAAGGTAGATCCATCTTTGATGGATGAGCTGTTTTGTCTCTACTACTGTTCAAAAATTTTCAAAATTGTAACATAATAATGATAGTGTATCAGCCTTGTTTTTAGGAGTGATTTTGCGGTCTATGGGTAATGAGAAAACTTCATTGAGATTTTCAACGGATACGAAAGGAAGTAGAAATATTAGTACAAACGCGAATGCTACTCGTAATAATAAAATTTTTCCGTTTTTCAACCAAACAGACCAAAACAGACCAATTTTTAGGTCCAAATTTTGATATTTGGATCCCCCAAAACGCGAATTTTGAGATATCTCTGTTTTCAATCCGATAAAAAGCGCTAGTTGTTTGAAATATCTCGTAGTCTAATTGACAGACCAATAAAAACCCATTAAAATTAGTCCGGATAGAACAAAATAAATGTCATGACCCAGTTTTTCATAAATGTTATTCCCAATTTTTTTCTGTTGAAACGTTTTTCATTGGATTTGCTTCAGCTGAACTAGAGAAGACTTTTTATGTTGAACTTATTGATTTTTTATTGGCCTTTTATGCTGATAAGATTGGAATTATTGAGTTTGATTTAGTGGAATCACCAGTTCGGAAAGTTCCAATTTGTATCGTTTTTCCCAAAGTTTTTCCGTTGAAACGTTTTTCGTTGGGTTTTTTAAACTGAACCAAAAAAGAGTGGGTCTTTTGAGCTCAATTGCATATATTTAAGCACAAAGGACAGATTAAGGCAGACCCGATACGTGAAGAAAATTTTCAAGCTAAGACGAAAAATATTTCTGTTTTTAACTCAAGAACCGTTGAACGCATCCATTTCAACTTAGTATCGTAAAAATAAAAACGAACCTGATAGCTGATTTTCTTTTTTTTGTAAATAAGAGATCATCATGACAAGCTTGTTTTTAAATCCACAATTAATTCTTTGGATTGCTGTTGGACATAAATTGATTTTGCCAAGTACGGATTGATACAAACAAGATTGTGGTCATTAGGGTTTTTAATCTTAGAATAAATCCGTGTTGTGTTTGTGGTTTTTGTCAGTGTTAGGGAATTTATCGGTGAGTTATTATGATAAGTGAGCATCGAATCAAAAAGCACTCTCCTCGACAAGTCAAGAATAGCCAAGTTGAGTGATAGCTCTAAAAGTTTTGTAACAAAACAATAGAGAACCTCATTGAAAGATACAATTGTGGCAAGGAACCAGGAGGTTTGTAAAAAAATAAAAATTCAGACAAATGGTTGAAACCAGGAGTGAAAAGTCAAGACAATTAGAAACAAGCAACGCTGAAAATAGAGATAAAGCGGAGTCCAGTCCATGACAAGAATGCTGAACAACGTAAACACACGAGGACCATGAGAAGACCACTTGCGAGTGAATCTACTCCCGTGGAACAGGTACATGACTTCGTGCCATCAACCGGACTCCATATTGGGAAGAAAGGTAGGAACTGTTCGACGTTTCGTTCGAGAAACAGGCAACTGAGAGTTCACCCACGGTTTTCAAAGTGATTCAAGGAGATCCCGAGAAAGAACACTCTAGGAAAATTTTTTCCTTTCTCGATAGAAGCAGTGGCTGATGATGAGGTCGGCACCCACAAAGAAGCCGATAATGATAAGAATGAAGTTGTCTACAGATCTCTGCTAAGCTCCAACAAATAGACACATGGAGATAAAATACTCGCAACGACGGGGAGTGGCTCCTCAGACCAGTTTGGTCAACACGATTAGCACGGCTTCAAATGAAATGAAAGATTCAAAATATTTCTTGGCAACAGCCAGTTCCAGTAAGCATGCTGGAGTGACCATGACCTCAGCCAGCCATCAAAGAAAGAAACCATCAGAGACTCAGCGAAATGCAAATTCTCAAAGTGAAATGAAAATTCTCTTCAGTGAAATGCTAATCCTCAAAGTGCGAAATCCTCAGAGACTAAAAAAGTAAAAAGACAGGATGGTAGATGCCCATGGCGTGAGGCGGGATCCCAATGCAGTGGAAGCTGTAAAAACGTGGAGGGCAACAATGACAGACAAAAATTGATGAGCTGTTAAACGAATACAACTGAATAGACAAATGGACAGAAGTTAATGGAATTGAGATGGAATGGCAAACATCGAATCATGAACAAGAAGGAACTGCTAGCTGTTGAGACCAAAATCTTCGTCAGAAATTTGTCACTTGTTTTGGCAAGGTGTTTTTTTCCATCATTTTAATAGCAGAAATAAAGACGCCTTGTTGAATCACCAAGCAGCTGAAATTGATTCATATTTGTATCTTTTCTTTGAAATTGATGAAAACTATCACTAATCACTATCTTGACAAAAATGCTGAAAAACCTGCTGGCTCTATCAGTCATCACTGTGAGCTCTTTAATGGAGAATTTTCTTATTTCGTCTTCTTGTCTTCTTTGAAAGCTCCAATTCTTCTGGTTCTTTCATTTTTAGTCGTAATGGTCTGCTTTGATGAATGTGCACGAATGCCTGCAAACGCAATGTTTGCTTGGGCTTATGGTCTTCTTTCATATCTTTTGCGCATGTGATCAGAGTTCGCGCTGATATCTTTTCCAACAGCCTTAGGAAACAGAGAGCTTCTTCTCTTACGGGAGCTTCTTCTCTTATAATCAAGTCTCTGAGAGCCATCATTATGATCATTTTCTTTCATCAGAGTCAGACTCTTTCCTGGTTAATTCTCTTAGAAATCAGGTGAGTGAGTGTTCGTGTGTGGTATCGCCACCAGAGCAGGAAGCATCGATGTTGTTCAAATTTCTTTCTCGAATTAACGTAACAGTACTGCTCGTCTACTCCTCAAATTGATGAAAAGTGAAAGAACAATGAAGGCGCGAGCCTCGAGATAGAGTCTCTTCTGTTTCAGATTGCTATCAGCTACTAGTTCCCTCTCCGTTTTTGTCCACATCGAAAGGTTTCTGGACAATATGATTAACTGTTTCAGTTGTTTCGTTTATGCATTCACATAGTCTAGGCTTTCACAGATATCAAATTCCAAAGCACAGGTTTTTTTTCAGACAGCTACCAGATTCTAGTCAGTCTGTCAGTACCCTCCAGGCCACACAAAAAAATTTTTGATCGGAGGCTAAAGTCATTAGGTTTTGCATGAACTTCAGGTCATGAAAATTGCAGTCAGCTTTAAATTCCGCCTCGTAATAATGTATCGCTCGCTAAATCACGTCGGTGTTAGGACATGGGCGCCATGATAATTTTATCAATTACCATACAACCATCAGAATTGTTCTCAGTAGATTGTCTGAGATTCACAATCCAAACATGTCTCTGCACTAAGTTTTTGGTACAGAAGGTTCAGTCACTTCTTCTTCCATTACTAGTCCCTGTTGGTTTGCGGCGCGGCCACTTCTCTTGCAGTTGATTTTCTTTCGTGATTGCTTTTTTGACCATGAACAAACAGTGTTACTAAGACGCCCAGAGTCTCAGTAACACTGTTTGTATATAATCAAAAAGGCAATCACGAAAGTCCTTGCTTATGATTGGGTTGTACGGCATTCTGACAATTCCGGGAACATATTGTTAGAATTCCTTAGACTACATCAGTTTTCGCATCAATTCAGTCATCAGTGTGAGGTCTTTGTTAGAGAGTTTTCTTATTTTGTCTTCTTATTTTCTTTAAAGGCTCCAATTCTACTGGTTCTTCCATGTTTAGTCGTACTGGTCTGCTTTGATGAATATGTACGAGTGTCTACAAAAGCAAAGTTTGCATGGGCTTAAGGTCTTCTTTAATCACTTTTGCCCATGTGACCAGAGTTGGCGCTGACATATGTTCCAACAGCCTTAGGAAATAGAGAGCGTCTCTCCGTTATGCACATGTGACGGTAGCGTCTTCGATTATCATCAAGTCTCTAAGAGCCATCATCACGAGCAGTAAGCTGTCTTTTGATCATATTTTTATCAACACAGTCAGACTCTTTCCTGGTTAATTTTTTAAGAAACCAGGTGAGCTTAAGTTGCAAGTCACTTCTCTGCCACCAGAGCAGGAACCGTCGAGGTTGTTCTCATTTCTTTCTCTAATCAACGTAACAGTACTGCCCTCCATCCTCTACTTGTTGAACAATGCTCGTCTACTCCTCTAATTGAATAAAAAGGAGAGAGCACTGAAGGACACGAGGCTCGAGATAGAAGTCGATAGTCAGTGTGGAATTGGCGAGCTCGACAACTAGAAACCTTGAAAAATTACTATTGCATTTGGATAACTAGTGGGTCAGCTGGACTTGGTCGAGTACAGTCAGATCACGGTACCTGATTCGGTCCAAGTTGGTGAGCCAGCTGGTGGTTATTTGGAGATGTTAAAAATTTGAAACTCGGCAAGCGTCATGTCTGGGACAACTATTAAAATAAATTGAGTAAAACCTAAAGGAATCAATGGGCGGAACGAATTTAAGGTGGAATCCGACGAGGAGATCAAATCAACATTCCAGCTTTCAGAATTCCGCAGTGGTCTGTAACAGGCAAAATAATTCTCTCTGTTTTTAAAGAGTTGTTTTTTTCATGAGATTTCATATCCCGTACAAAGAAATGCATGAGAACCAATAGAAAAGTTGCTTTGAAACGAAATTTTTTTTTTACCGAGAGCCTTGTTGTAGTTTTTCTAAGCTGTGCCGCTAAAATACCCACAGAACAATTGAACGATATGGACAATTATTAAAATTTGGAAGAAATAAGGAGATAATTGAACAAAAAAAATGAAAGCAAAGCGGTAATTACTGGAGAAAAGCCAAAGCACCAAGCAATACGTGGCGTTGGGAAAAGCAATTTGCTTTATTATGTATCAGGTGTGCCAAGATTAGCATATAAACTATACATTGATATTGATACATTGAAGAGGACGTTAGGGATGCGTATTTTGATTTAATGTAAGATATGATTCTCTTCTTTTTGTTTGAGTGAGTGCGAGAAATCGAAAGGTCTCAACAATGGCAGTTAGGCAGGTTCTCTATGATGGGTTCTCTATGTTCAATGGTTGGTTTAAACAACTCCATCTCATACAAGTCTTTTTCAACTGTATTCTATCTTTTGAACAATAGTCCCTGGATTGCATTATGAGTTTTTTCATCGTTCAGATATTATGTGATTGTATTTCTCGATCTATCCGTGATCTGATATCCATACGAGGAATTACCCAAAAGTTTCATTGTTTCTGCTACAACTCCTGATAGATGGTTTTCATCTCCTTATCTTCTAGCATCAACCACTGATTGAACGAAATTATTGAAACATTGCCGTGGAGTATACTGAACAAAACGGTAAATTTTGGTGCATTTCAAGCCGAGTTCCAATAAAAGTTGAACACAGGAGTTATCACCGTTACATTTTCTATCTTGAAACTAGAAATCAGCATTCTCTGAGGTTGCTTTAACATTTCGTTCTCGATTGCATAGTTTTTCATGCAGTCTGCAATATCATTTCTTCCAACTTCAGTGTTTTTGAAAATTGGATGGAAGTTGGCAAATTTTGGATTTAGCTCATCTGGAACAACTAAATCGCACTGAACGTAGCCAGGAAGAGATCCCTCTTTTATTTTTGCTAGAAGGGAGTCTGTAGAAAGAGGTCTTTTATAGCGAAAGTGGGTTCTGACGTGATTTTTGATTTTGTCATTGGTTTTGAAACTTTCCCACCAGTCACACTCCCACATTTCTTCCACTTTGTATCCTTTCTCTTTAATGTATTCTCGTCGCATATCATCCATCTCCCTCTTCTTGTTTCCTCGCTCAATATCCTGTTCTGTTAAGGAGGGACGAGCTTCTTGGCAGGAACAGAAGTGGTAGTATCATCCAATTGCTCCGAACACTGTTTTACAGTGATCACAATATCCATCCACAAAAAAAAACAGTCAATTTTCTTCTGTTTACCAGATGTGAAAAAGCTCTCAATTTTACATTCTGGTCTTGTTCCTTGATAGAAAGACATAACCATTTTCTCAAAATTTTGAGTTCGATTGTGTCTAGCTTTAATCTTCTGCATATCGGCTTCAAACTCCCATCTCGTGTACAGTCCTGTTGGCCTATCTTGACACATTGAGAAAGGGTAAAGCTGGCTTGCATCAATTCCAACGATTGATTTACAAACATTCGATGAATTTCTGATGAATTTTTCATCAACTACAGGTTCTCGAGTGAAAAAAATGGAAGGTCCACCAGTCATATCCTCTCTAATTTTTTCACACAAGTCTTTATCACTTTCGCAAAATGGATAAAACTTGTAATTTGTAGATTTGTGTAGACATATGTTTGCTAGATTTGGAAGTGTGCATCCAAGTTTCAACATATCTATCCACTTGTTATGATAAAACTGAATCATTTTTTGCATTGCCTCCAGGGTTGGAACTACATCCTTGTTGTTGACCCACTTCAAATATTCTTTTAACACTGTCATTCCGTTTTTCTTCCAAGTCTCTTGTAAGTAATTGTAATTATCCAAACCAGATGGAGGAACAGTCTTGATTTGAAGCTTTTTCAGTACCTGTTGTTCGTCAAGCCCACTCTTTCTAAGCGTCTCATACTCCTTAAAATATTTGTCTAGAGTGTTGTTGTTACTAAGTTTACTGAGAAAGGCTTCATACGGTGGCAATTCAGGAAAATCAAGATTGTCTGGGTTATCAAACCACTCATAGGGAAACAATACCTTCGTTTCGCTAGCTTTATAAGCTTTGAGAAGGAGTCCAGAGTAGTTGCTCCACCCAGAAAAGTCATTTTGTCGAGAAATTGTACATCTCCAAACTTGAAAGATATAAACTTATTTGCTTTTTTGATGACGGATGTTCCTTGTTCTTTATCGCGAATCAAATAGGGGAATATGTAGGACTTGATTAAATTCAAATCATATCTACCGCTACTAAATCCAAAAACAGGTAAATTGCATATCTCTCCAGATGTTGTTTCAAATCGATGAGTTGATTTTTCTGAATTCGCAAAAATTGTGTTGACATATCTGCTTCTTCCGAATCTTCAATGCAATCGTCTTTGTACTCAAATTTGTTGCTTGAATAGTTTTTACGACGCTCATTTAGCTGATCAAAGATCTTTTCAATATTTCAATGACAGCTACTTCAATATCTTGAAGTTTTTTTCTCATCTCTAGCTTTTCAGCCAACAGCTCGAGGTAGGTTACAAAGTCAATTATCAAGCTGTGTGGATCCTTGTTGTACAAAAAGATGGGATCATCAATCAGATTTGATGATATAGAGACTGAAACTGGTACATTTTTTCCGATCCATGCAGTAGTTTGCGTCTCTTTTAGTTCCTCTGTAGGAACACAAAATGACACAAAATCGAAAACTGCTAGATTATTGAAGAGCTTGTTATCTTCAGAAACTGAAAGTTTGAACCCTTCTAGCTTTTCAAACAAGATTTCGCGAAGTTCATAAACTATCTATATCATTTGTATGAATGATATGATTGGTAAATCTCTGTAGCTTAACTGTTTTATCGAATCTTCCGATACTTCGTCGAGTTAGTTCTCCTACATATTCTCCCTCTTGGATGTCGAAATCGTATATAAAAAATGTTTTTTGCACAATTTCCTCGACAACGGGTAAGTCTTCTACAAAAACTCCACAAAAATTTTTAGGATCAGAACAAGATTTTGATATGAATTCTGTAAAGTATCTGGGTGTGTGAGAGTCGAGCTCCTTGTGCCCGTTCATGTACATGGCCAATGCACACATGATCCTTGTAAGGTTCCTTGTCTTTGTTAGATAGAAGACAGTTCCCCTGCGTATGTCGTAGTAAAGGTTCGGGTACGACAGAGTCCGGACATCTCATTGAGATGTTTTTCAGCAAAGCAGCAAAAACTGTAACATTAGTAATCAACATGAGTCTCCATTTTGTGTTCTGGAGTTCTTGGGTACATTGCTCCACCATATCAAATTTTTCCACTTTTCCTTGGATTGTTATCAAGTCTGCTTTAGTACAAAGCAAATGAGATTTTTCAAATAAAATATTGTTTTCATGGGCTTAGAAATATCGATATTCACCAGTCTCAATGTTTCGAAGAACAAACCCCAGAGCATTGTTGATTTTAGCGGCAGAATCGAGCTTATTGAAGACTTCCTCTAGTTTGTCGTTGATTAATTTAGTATCTATTTGGACATTTGGAAGTTAAATACCTTAATGTCTCCCATTTTCCATCTCTATATCCACCAGAAAATGTTGACAAGCACTTAGTTCCTCCTCTAGTTTTTCACCATCTTCCCCTTCTTCCTCCACAATCTTGTTCAAGTCGGCCACCGTATCACTGGGTTTCCGTTGTTTTGCTCCATGTTCCTTTCCCCGATGTTGTTGGAGAGAGTAGTAACTTGGGAACTCTTGCTCACAAGAAGAACAATTTGTCGTTTGCTTCGAAGTTCAAGGCGCATGCTTCTTGTTCATATGATAGTTCGTTTCTCGTTGGTTGTAAGTGAAATACTTGCAATCAGACAAGAAATAACTCCTTTAGCACATCTTTTTTGATGTCGAGCTGCTTGCTGGCGAATATACATAACTCCACAGTCTCCACACATCACTTTTTCGTTGCGGTTAAGGGCAGGTTCTATCTAAAAAAATTGAGACTTTAGAAAGGTTCCAAAATTAAAAGTTTTGAGTACCAATTGAATGAAAATACCTACTTTTTTCTTTTCGCAAATTACCGAAAAGCAAAATTTGAAGTGAAATTCAAGTAACTGTTTATGATTGGCAAACAAAAGCAATGATTTAACCTATTAAAATAAGTGTATTTATACTAACAATGACGTTTTTTGGGACAATTTGTCTCTCTCGGTCCTTGCATCTTAGGATATGCTGATTGACGTGGTCTGATTTGTGGAAGAAGGTGTCACAGCTAGGGCATCGAAAGCACTTAAAGAAACTATCTATATCATTTGTAAGACTTCCTCTAGTTTGTCGTTGATTAATTTAGTATCTATTTGGACATTTGGAAGTTAAATACCTTATGTCTCCCATTTTACATCTCTATATCCACCAGAAAATGTTGACCAGCACTTAGTTCCTCCTCTAGTTTTTCACCATCTTCCCCTTCTTCCTCCACAATCTTGTTCAAGTCGGCCACCATATCACTGGGTTTCCGTTGTTTTGCTCCATGTTCCTTTCCCCGATGTTGTTGGAGAGAGTAGTAACTTGGGAACTCTTGCTCACAAGAAGAACAATTTGTCGTTTGCTTCGAAGTTCAAGGCGCATGCTTCTTGGCCATATGATAGTTCATTTCTCGTTGGTTGTAAGTGAAATACTTGCAATCAGGACAAAAAATAACTCCTTTAGCACATCTTTTTTGATGTCGAGCTGCTTGCTGGCGAACATACATAAATCCACAGTCTCCACACTTCACTTTTTCGTTGCGGTTAAGGGCAAGTTCTATCTAAAAAACGCAATTACCTTTTATGGTAATGACTTCATTCTTCGAATAGCAGTGACGTAACCACCTACGCAATTTTCATTCTATGGTAATGACGTCATTCTATAATTAGAAAAGACGTCACCACCCACGCAACATTCCTTTTATGGTAAGGACGTCATCACCTACGTCATTCATTCGAAAGTTCTAGAGTTTTCAAGAAAAATTTTCAACAAATCAGAACTAAGCAGTTTCTAGACATAATTTTGCATCCAAAATTTTCATAAAAATGTCAATTAAAAAACATTTGAACTTCCTCGATTTACTCTACAAGAAAAAAGAAAACATTCAGTGTGATTTCCTTATTGATGAAATAGATGTAGATTCTTAATTTTTTCACAATTTTTTGGACGTTTATGTTGTCCAAAATAGAGTTCTCCGACTAAGTAAAGGTCTCGTTAAGGAAACTTAATTAATCAAAGAGTTTATTAGTGATCCAGATATTGCGTATCAAAGCTATAAACTTACTGCTGAGTTACACTTGACTAGAAAAGAGGTTTTTTTATTTTAAAAAAATTGAAGTTAAAAAAAAGTGGTACCATAATCATTCAAAGAGTCTTTTTATTCCCTATCCAACTCCCAAATTTTTCAAAACTCCCCAAAGTTCTTTATTCCTCATGATCTTGCATGGTTAGGTTTGGAATCAGACTTCCAGAGATTTGGTTTGAAAAACTCATCAACTTTGAGTTATCCTCTGAAATCTACATCAAAATCAAAGAACTTGGTTATCTGCTCCAAAATCGGCTACTTCTCGTCGATTATATACAAAAAATGCAATTAACTTGATGAGAAGACTTGCAGAGATGCTATTTTTTTTAATTTTCCTTTTTTTGTTACTTATATTGGCAATATTTCTTGTTTTTACAGCAAACAATTTTTGGTCATTTGTTTTTGCGATTGCATTTGTGTATATTTTTACTTATTGGGGAGAATTAAGTCCTTAAAAGGTAAATTTTTGTCTGATTGGATACGACAACGTGACCAAAAAAGAACATATTTGTGATTGGAAACGACAATATGTAAAATGGAGCTTTAATTCCGATTGGACACAAGTTTTCTATAAGAATTCCATAAAAGTAAACTGAAATATTTTTGGACACGACTAAAATCCAAACAAGGAAAATCCTTTCTGATTGGTTAAACCCACACATTCCAGTTGAAGGTACTCCTCTCTCTTCACTAAACATCATTTCATTTTCAACTTAACTACCGTCAACTACTTCCTCTCTCAGCTCTAATTACATTGATTTCAACTTAACCACCGTCAACTATCTCCCTCTTAACTGTAAACCTTGTTTTTACTCTGTGTCGTTAACTCAACTTATTGCAAAAAATGGTCTTCTCAGTACAAAACAAAAACTTTATGTTCTCGGTAGAATTTTTGGCTGATTTAGTACAAATGCAAGTGCGAGAAACAGTTTGTGGAGTTATTCTGGCACGACATCCCAATCCAATTCTGGCACATAATGGAGGTGATGCGCAGGGATTTCAACGAAGATCATATAACTCAAGTACCCCCTCCAGAGAACCAACTTGGAGAATGCAAATGATGGGGGAAGTGGCCGAGCATGTGGGAATGAACTACCCCGAAACTCCTGACTCTAGATATGTGGCTCAACCAGTCGACGATTTCCTCTTTCCTTGGGAAGAGGGATTTGTGGACAACCCAATTACCATCGAAGAGGATGAGGGTTTCTCTGAGCCAAGAACTCTAGTCAGCCAACCACCAGTGATGGAGGCAAGCCCAGCTTTGCGCTTCATTGAGAACTTGCAAAACTTTGAGAACTCAGCTGCTCGACAGCTCTTTGATTTGTAACTAAATTGGTTTTTGTCATGTGTTTAGTAATTTAATTTCTTTGCATCTAGTAATTTTGTTTTAAAGAGATAGGAACAAAGAGATGAGATCATAGAAAAGTTTGTTAAGAAATTCCAAATGTAAAGTTTTTTTTAAAAAAATTGTGGAAAAACTTTGTTAAAAATGAAACTAATTATGCAACTGGTAAAAAGTTTAACAAAGTTTTGTTAGAATGATGACAAAAAATTAAACCAATTTTTCCCCACTTGTTAAAAACTTTAAAATAAATTTTGCACCATGCAAAAATTATTATGATGTTTTTTGCATACTTGTTAAAAAAATCAAAAAAAATCTCGCAATTAAAGAAAAGTTTCATTTAAAATTTTCGTTTTTTAAAAAAAACTGAAAAAAGATTTTCTTGCACTGTTAATAATTAAATGAAATGAAAATCTTTGTTTTAGTTATGATCGTAAAGAAATCTCTTTTTTGCATAAATCTTGATTTAAAAAATCGGAAAAACAATGTATTAAGATAGGAAATAGCACTCAAAGTCATCAATTATGAAAAATTTTTGGAAATAATTTAACAAATACCTCATGATAAAATTTTGCATTTTTTGCATTTGCGTAAGAAAAAAAGTTTGTATTTTGCATATATATTTTGAAAAATCATGAAAAAAATTGCATCGTGCAAAAAATTTTCTCGAAAAAATTTAGCTTATTTTTAAAAAAAATTTTACAAATTTTGCAAAATGCAAAAATTTTCATAATTTTTCTTGCATAGTTGTTCAAAAAAATCAAAAAATTTTCGCATTCGACGAAAAACTTTATTTATTTTTTTTGCATTTTAAAGAAAACTTTAACAAGATTTTCTTGCAATGTTGAAAATTATAGTTTAAGAATTTCTTTGTTTTACGTTTGATCAGTAAAAAATCTATTTTTGCACGTATCTAAATCAAAAACATCAGAAAAACAGTGTATTCTCAAACAGAAAAGCTTTCAGATCTTCTTTTTGACCTGGAAAAAAATGAAAAATGTATGTTTTTGCTTAACTTTGAAAGTTTCAAGATAATGATATACTTCAGTCTCAACTAAAAATTCAACCTAAAATAGAAATTCAGATTTGAAACACAAATCTACAGTTATGAGGTTGAGAGAATCATTTTAAGATTTTTAGCAAAAGATTTATGGTACTATTTAGACTTCGGATTTGTGAATTTTTGTTGAAACGATACATTTTTCCATCTAAAATTCAATTTTTAAGTAAAAATTGGTTCAAATTGGATTCATTTGGTAAGTAGTAGATGAAGCCGAAACTGAGAGAATGCTAAAATGAGATAGAACCTCAATTTACTTCATTGGGAGTTTTGAGATAGTTTTACTAAAGTGAATCTTGAGAAGAAATCCGACATTAAGTGAATCTTGAGAAGAAATCCGACATAAAAAGTTTTATATTTATGCGTAATTCATTAGAAAAGTTTGTTCTTATTTGGCATATTAAGTACTTTATATGAAAAATCAGATATTTTTAGGATAATTTTTGTAAAGTAAACCCAATCCGACTTCTTTTGGAAGATGATACTTGAAGCATAAATCAAAAAATTGCTTTCAAGATCTATATTTCATTTTTTTTACCATAGAGTTTTTTTGCTTATTAAAAATCTGAAAATTACAATTATTCCAGTTTGCAACTTGATTTCCTTTGCTTAATCAACTTTTTGAGACGCGCTCTTTTGAAAGTTTTTAGATTTTGTAGATGTTAGGAACTAGGTTCTCTTGTGTATTTCCGGAGGTTTTGAGATTATAACTAATAGAGCTGCTCTCAATTTGTTCCTAAATTGTAAAAATACACCTTTATATTCTCATTTTTCACGTATGTTTTTGAATGCTTTAACTGAAACCAATTCTTTCTCACTTGGATATTTTTGAGAAAACTTCCGTCATAAATTAAGAATAAAAAGCGATTTAATAACTAATTTGCAAGAAAAGTGATAGTTAATGATCCCAAAATTGTATTTTTGCTTAAATAGTTTACGGTAGCAACTGAACAAGGGAACCCTGAGGAAGACAATTACAATTTTTTTTGTAAAAATCAGACGGTATCAGTTCTAATTTCATCTCTGCCACCAAATTGCTCGTTCAATTGATACCATTTTCCTCGTAAGTTCTCTAGTTTTGACTAAATTTTCTTGTAAAGTGTGTTCAATAGCAAAAACATGTAAAAAACAAAAAGCAAAAAAAACCTTAAAACATAGAAAATCTCTCCAGAAAATCATGAAAATTATGCTGCAGAAGCAACAGAGAGATAATAATCAGTTATGAAGAAGTTTTGAGCCAAAATCGAACAAATTTTTTAAAAAAAATTATCCCGTTTTTAGACAATTTAGCAATTAACAATTTTTTTTTATCAATGATCTGAAATTTGTAATTTTTAACAAAAATTTTTTCACAAGTAGTAATTTTTGTACAAATTTGGGTAATTCAATGAGAAAAAATGAGGAGGAGTTGAATCTTGGAGTTTGATCTAGCCATTTCATGGAATAATGATCTAAATGTTCACTTGAATTGAGATTCCTATTAAATTGATGCTCCCTGAACTGGACAAAAAAAAGTTAAGTACCAAAATAAAAGGTTCAAATTGGAAAATTTTGGGCATATTTGATTAATTTTTACATTACCTTCTCGAAAGTTACGATTATTTTCACATTATTTTCCGGAAGTTTCATTTTTGATTCTGCTATTATGAGCTTTCTTTTTAGTGTTTAGAGCAATGTATATCCCGTTTTTCAGCTCAAGTTGAGGTAAACGTTATCATATTTCAATATTTTGAGAAAAAATTGCGGAAAAATTCATATTTTCATTCAAAATTTTATATCATTGTCTCAACATGATGCCAATTAGAATACAGTCTGAACTCAATTTTGAAATCTATACGTAAAAGTCTGCTTAAAACCAGATCAGAAGCAACAACACACTAGCCAAAATTATGAGATCTCTGCAATTTATTTTCAAAATTTTGAATTCTTTGCAATTTTTTCCAAATACTTGAAATTTTTGCAATTTTTTTCCAAATACTTGAAACTTTGGGTATATTTAATTAATTTTTACTTTACCTTCTCGAAAGTTACGATTATTTTCACTGTTTTCCGGAATTTTCGTTTTTAATTCTGCTTTATGAGTTTGTTTTTTAGTGTTTAGAGCAATGTATAACCCGCTTTTCAGCTCAAGTTAAGGTAAACTTTATCATATTTCAAACTTTTGAGAAAAAATTGTCGAAAAATTCATTTTTTCATTCAAAATTTTGTATCATTGTCTCAACATGATGCCAATCAAAATACAGTCTGAACTCAATTTTGAAATCTATACCTAAAAGTCTGCTTAAAACCAGATCAGAAGCAACAATACATTGGCCAAAATTATGAAATATCTGCAACTTTTTTTTCCAAATGCTTGAAATTTTTGCAATTTTTTTTCCAAATACTTGAAATTTTTGCCATTTTTTCTCAAAAGATTTGACTTTTTTCGAAATTTCAGTAGGTTTCAGCATTGTTTTATACTGATAGAAAGTAAGATTATCTAATAAATGAGTTCAAATCATAGCTAATCTTATCGTGTTTTGAATTTTTTTTAAAACTTTTTTCAAAAAAATTCCAAGTTTTTACCCAAAATTTCTTACAATTGACTTACCATAAATCGAAAAACTATTGAAAAGTCCTTCATTACACAATCTGCACGTAATTAATCTTTGATATTCACAAATTAGTTAACAAGCGCCAAAATTTTTGCGAAAAAACTAGACATTTCCACACAAAAACCAAACCAATTTCGTTTCACAAACCATTATAACCTACCATTGGTATTCCTTATCCTAATACATTGTAGACTCTATATCCAAAGTTAATACATAGCTGGTAGACCGGATGCTCGATTCACTATCTTAATACATGGGGTCTACAATCCCCCCCCCCCCCCCCCCACCCCCCCACTTAAGCCTCAACATCTACTACTGTGGACCTTTGATCCATTTCAGATGGATCAACTTAAAAACTCTCCCTAACTCAACATAACAGTATAAAACACACTCAAGAAATTGAAATTTGGTAGTCACATACCGACACGAGCTCTAGAATCGAGTATCTAAACTATAAAGCAACTCTAGAATTGATCTTAATCTTAACTCAATCTTAATACATGGGGGTCTACCACCTCCCCCCTCCACTTTAGCCTCAACATCTACTACTGTGAACCTTTGATCCATTTCAGATGGATCAACCTAAAAACTCTCCCTACCTCAACATAACAATATAAAACACACTCAAGAAATTGAAATTTGGTAGTCACATACCGACACGAGCTCTAGAATCGAGTATCTAAACTATAAAGCAACTCTAGAATTGATGGGTAATTAAGTTTAACTCGAAAAATTTGTAATGATTTTGTTTTAACTCAAGAAAAAAGTTTTTGGTCTGGACCATTGCGAGACTTCGGTTTTTCACCTTTCCACTGAAAGTTCACTCTGGTCCACTCGAATTTACTCTCCCTTCACTCTTGATTACTTACTATAGCAATTTCCCGGTGCTTTTTTTGACTACTTTGCCGCGATTGTAGTTCGAATTTTCTGATCTCATTTTTATGATATTTTCAGTTGTCGCGAGAAACTTGAGCATGTCATGCTCAATTTGAATTTTTGAAAAATTGCATTTCACCCCAAAATCAAGACCAAACGTCTTCTCAAGATCAAACTTCCAAATAAGACCAACTGGCACAATCAGAACTTAACTTTGGAACTATAATTTAGGATTAATAACATCGCCTCTGCATCTTTTGGCTTAAATGATAACTGCTTGTTCCTACAGCGTCTTAATACGACGATGTTTTCATTATCTAGGGTCCATAAAGTTCTATGATTTTTTTATGTCAATGAACCAAGTTTTGCTGAAACTATAAGATATATCTATCGAAATGATGCTTGCTCAGAGGATTCGACCTGCGGCGCATGTATCATTTTTGATTCTCTTAAAAATCGTTTATTTTTCGCCTGTCTTTCTTCAAAATGATATTTCTTCCAAAATAGTTCAGGTATCTGCTCAAAGTAAAAAAAAATTGATTTTACCAATTTGTGAAATATCTTTGGTGACTAAAAATTAACCATTCAAATCTATCTATCTATTATATATTTAATATCACTATGCTTCACTATCTTGCCATGTTTAAGCTTTTTCAACGTATTATTTTTGCATGTTTAAGCTATATCGTATATTGCAATGGTTAAGAATTTGATTCGATTTTCCCATTTGATTTTAGTGGTTATTTTACCTTGTACTTGGTCCTGTCACATTCGACATCGTAATCTGCCTTTCCAGTTCTTCTTCGTAATCGGAACTGATCACGATCTCTTCCCATTCCTTCAGCTCCTCGTAGGCCCGCATCCACTCCCGTTGCTCTTGTAGTCTTTTCGCCTGATTCGGTAGACCCTTCACTTTAAATTCCCTATTCCTGCAAAATAATTGTGCAAACTCAGTCTCACGTTTTTTGCCAAGTCCTCCTCCAATATCGATTCCCTCCCTTTGGTGTTGTCTCGAGACACTCTACCAACTCTTTTCCAACCCATGGTTATCGCATTACGATGTGTTAACAAGAGTCTCGTGAAAGCTGTAACATTCGCCCATATACTACACAGTGATGGAGCCTAGAAAAAAGTACCTATAGACGACTGGCCGGCGTCAATTACCTAAATTCGACTCGTTTTTCACCGTCTCGACCTAGCCAGTTGATTTTCTGGTCTGTTTATGCAAAAAGTTACTACTTTCAGGCCATCAGTCAAACGATTTTTACTCAGCTTCCGTTTACATGCGAATACAACCTCATAGCTGGGTCTCGGAACCCCAGACTACATGATTGCTATTAAAAACACGGCTCGAATATCCGATTTTATTATGTTTTTGGTGACAGTTCTATATTAAACCCATTGGAGATGGATTGACCCTTTCCTCTTCCTAGCTACTCATATTCTAAAATAACAAGTCATAAGGGTGTTAATTCAAAGGTGTATGACATCTAGAAAGGTAGTTCATTATTGTCCTTCACCGTATGATGGTCTCTAAGTGCCGAGACTCCGCTTCCGTGCTTTTTTTGTAATAACGACGTTATTACTCCCAATTCGCGGCACGGGAGGGCACTGCTTCTTCCGTCTGCACCACCGAAGCCTCTTTTCAGTCTATTGTCTCCAATAAGTTGTCTTATTGTGCGCAATCGTCACGACAAGAGGCTTCGTGTTTTCTTCTATATTTCCGACCGACTGTCTCTTGCTATTTCAGTTGTTCTGATTTTTTCTATTTTCCGGCTAAACATGGTCGTTTTTGCATTTCTCAGAAATGTAACGTCGCAATTCGAATTTTTCTCAAAATTTTCCTCGAGAATATTCTAGCCTCTTTCACATCAATATGTGGCGACTAAGAACTCTTATGTCATTTTCGTGCTGCGACGGAAGGAAGGTTCCGCTGTGCCAATCCGGGGGAATGGCACATACTCCCCGGACAGTCCCCTTCACTGTCCCGATTGATCGCATAACGCCGGGTTATCGTCAAGTAGTGTTCCAGTTCTATATAATCAACCTTACAAATCGCATTAGAAAAAGAAATTAATCTACTCCACCACAACTCACTGCGTGTCATAAATGGCATCCTACTACATCTCACTGCCTTTCAACATTTCCACAAAATTTGCACTATGAGGAGTATCCTAGATAAAAATTCTTTTCTGACTATCTACGTCATCCCGCCATAAAATTTCTTCTCGCTCTTGCTGATTAAAACTTTGGTACGTGGCGCGGCCACGCACCCGTTAAAATTTTTTTAATGGCACTCACCAAGTATAATCATTCACTTATGCGTTTGCCTCAATATTGAAACTAAAAAACTCTGTGGCTAGGAAAGGTCATGAGGTACTCACCCTCTTCGAGTGAGCGTTACCCAAGCCCTACCAGGTCGCCACACAGCGAACATGTGTCTTACACAGGTTAAAAACATCAGTCGGATTCAAATAGGTAAATATACTCACCTACGCTCTGTCTATATATGTAAATGGCATCAACTAAAATTCGCATTGTTATATAGCAATTACAACATTTTAACAAGTCTCAAAGCCTGGTTTAACCAAACTACGACAATTTTTTTTAACAGTTTCAATAATCAAGCTTAGTTGATTGGTACAAGTTTTAGCACACAAATACAATTAAGTTTCTCTCCCTCTATCTTCATTTCATTCTCGTGTCACATCTTCATCTTCACTCCATTGCCTCTTGTTCTTGTTCTTCTGCCTCACTATCCTCCAGGTCTTTCTTGTGCTTTTCAACAGAGTTGTGGGCCGTGCCCCAACTTTCCTGCTCCAGCAGCCTCGGTTTGCAACAAGGCAGTAAATCCACGTTCACCGTCTGGTACCGGTTCCTGCAAAAACTGTTATGCAGGCACAGGCTCATATTCCGTTCTAGGTCCGTCCTACTCTCTCTTTTCGACTTCAGTAAGACAAGGCGCTCCAGCTACTTGCTTTAACGCGGTGTTAACAGTGTTCCTGTGCGTTAGGAAGGCTCTCTTATAGGCTCGCTGCACTATATCTAGCTGGGAGGATTATTAAGCTTCCGTGTTCCTGGACATATGCCGCTTCGCGCGTTCATACATCCATGATCTCATGACTGCCCGGAACCAAGGCATCAACCTCTGCCTCGCCCATATTCTCCCAATGGCTCTAGGTATCCTCAGAACCTTGCAAGTGGTTATGAAAAGATCTAAGTTTTTGTTCAGTTTCACGTTACTCAGTTGTTTGGGTGTCGGCACAGCCGTCTCCAGCTCACTCGTGCTCGCATTGGCTTCCAACTATCGTACCGCTAGCATGGAACAAAGCACAACAATCGACACTGGCTGGTTTTGGTCTGGCAACCCCGTGGAGTATAACTCCTCCACATCCCATACTAACACCAGATTCCCGCGCTTGGGGTACCATAACGTCTGCGCCAAGCAGTGACAAGGATAGTCCCCATGGGTCATCAAGATGTTCCTTCGGGTCCGGTACCCTGAAGCTCCTAGTAACGGCTCCACATCTGTCATAATCCGATGTACGTCGTCTTTTTCATCAATGGTGGGGAATTCTGTGGGTAACGCTCCGCTCGCCTTCTTTCGTGAATTCTCTGGAATTCACTCAAATTACCATCACTCAACCTCATGAAATCGTCACCCACTATGTCCTGCAACTCACCTTCAGATCTCTTCGGGACGGCCCAAATAATTTTCGTCAGTAAATCATATGACCTCTCCGGAACCCTGGCCAGCCTCACTTATTTGGGTACAGAGAAGAGTTGGTCGACTAACACCTGCTGCGTCCTCGCATCCATCACTACCATGTGCGTGGGGTATTTGCTATTGCAATATGGTGCGGAGCTCGAACCCACCAGATATCTCGAACCAGTAGGTCTATGATATGCTTCACTGTCTTTCAAGTTCATCTAGTTTTCTAGAGCCTCTCGCCAACCTCCAATTTTCTGCTCCGTCTGCAACAATCCAGGGAAGGTTTTAAATAGCCCGTGGGCACGCTCCAGGCGTTCTAACAATTCGATTGAGCTCGTCATGCTGTAAAATTCCAAAGCAGTGATCAAATTCACTTCCGTTACTCCGTGGCAGTCTGCTATCAGTTCCATCTCACTTTTGTCTGACATGCTTAATTTTCCAAACAACTGAGCTAGTTGGCAATGTTGTTCACTCAGCGTGTTCAGACAATGGCCCGTACCTCACACGTGTCCTTCCATTCAACAACTGGAAGCTAGACAGGTGCCCTGTCTCAACCAATTACTCGAAGAACTTCGCTCGGACGGTTCCGTAGATGGTCTGCCATTCTGCTTCGTTACTTTCACGACCAGCAGATGATGTATTATGGTCAAATCATGTAGACTCGCGTCATCATTCAAATCCAATACGATATCTGCCGTCATATCCCAGATTAAACCGGCATTAGGGTATGGACATCATGAAGGCTTCATGAGCTCCCACATGGTTACTAAGCTGGTCTTCAAGGGATCATCCCATGAACCACATTCAAAGCTCGCTTGCCCCTTTAGCTCAGGAATCGAGGGTTCGACCACCATTTCCTCCAAAATAATTCCCAGCTTGGGTTGTTCCACCATCAGCATGCCAGCTTCCTTGACTCACTCGACCCAGAAATCAAATATCATGACCTGCTCGTAGTTAAAATATGCCTCCCTGGCTTCCTCGCCCAGAAAGGGATTGTACGCCATCCCTGGTATGCCTGACACTTATTGGAATGATTTCAGCTTCCCATGGGTTGCATGATCTTTCTGTTCCCTGACTGCCTCAATTGACTCACGGCTTACCTTAAACTCTTTGTTGGCGTATTTTCTCACTTCCTCCAGCCTGCGATAGCTTCCTATATCATTAGTCTTTTTACTCGGTATGAGCAGCGGCATGTCCTGATATAGCTCCAGGAGAGCCCTTAGAAAATTTCGTTCACGATCAACTCCCCCTAGCCGAATGGTTTTTAAACATTCTTCTAATACAGGGGTGGGGATGCGACCCATCACGGACCTCACAAAGCAAAGGGCATCTTTGCGCTTAGCCCAGGCTATCGCGAAATCGTCTCTGCTAATCAAAACTCGCAGGGCTTCCATCAGTTCCAGCTCCTGTTCCTTCAATTTCGAGTCATTATTGGCCACGGACTCCGATCTCTTGACTCCCATTAGGCACCAGGCCAGTCGCACCTGCGAGTCAGTTCTCGCACATGGGTATGCTAGTTACGCTGCCACCTTCGCCGGTGCATGCATGGTCTCGTCAAAGTATCTCTGGAGTGCCGCCCTCCAAAAGATTTCTAATAAACTTTCCAGCCCAATCTCATTTGCCTCCGAGGACATCACGGTGCCATATTCCTTCCGATACAGATTAGAGTCCTTCGCCAAATCCCTTAAGTACTCCTGTATGGCGTGCTTTTTGCTCCAGGCCATCAAGTGCTCTCTCGCTGAGTTTCTCGCCTTGAGCATCTCCACATAACCCCCGGCGGGATCCCCCATGTGGACTGAGTCGGGTACTGTGCTCCGACTGTACTCAACCACGCCGAGTTGTACCTCCAGTTTCATCCGGGCCTTGTTCGTCAACGAGGGTTTGAAGTCACCGAGCCCCCCAGATCCACAATGAATGATGACCTCCATTTTAAGCTTTGTATCCGCCAATGTCCGTGCAATTTTCTTCGACCTTGTGGCCGTTGAGGTCAAACCTGCCAACAGCATAGGGGTTATTATGTTTTCTTTCTCTTCCCCGGCCAACGCCGCACCATCTCCCTGTCCACTCTCACTTGGACGGTCTACTTTTGCTAACGAGGCCACTACTGCATTCGTCTTTGACTTCACTACTTTCTGATTCACTATCTTGCTTCCTGTTCTCCCCTTCAATCTCTTCGGCCCTTTCTTGGCTCGCCTGACGGGTAATTTTCTCATAACCTGATTTTCATCGGCACTGTTCTCCGAAACTGACTCGGTCAGAATGTCAGACTCTGCGGAGCTCATTAGTTCCCCTGGAACCTCGCGCATGATGGGTTGGTTCAACCCCACTTTCATTACGGGTTGCGTATCTGCGTATCACGTCCCATGTCCTTTCCATGAAGGTTACTCGGTTCCAGGTCACTCCCGCTTTCCGTTCAAGTTCGCTCTGGTATCTCTCCCATTCCTCTTCAGGTAATGTGTCCAGGAAGGTTATTCCACTGCCAGGCCCATCAGATCCACTGGGGACAGACTGGCTGGCGCCTCCTTCGTAGGGGATGAAAGACGATGGTGTCATCGACAATAGATGTCCATCGACGTCCCCGTCGTCGTCGTCTTCACTGAATTGGTATTCCAGCAAGTCCCGCTCTAACGCACCTAAATCTAATCCACTTGACTTGTCTTTCTTTCCCTCCATAGGGTCGTCATCCTGGTCCATCTGATCATCGTAATTAGTGTCTGGTCTCGGCCCAGGTCCCGAGGGGCCTTGGCGCATGTCCATGCCCGAGTCCGGCCGCGCCTTTACCATCAGGTCCCCTACGTGGTTGAACAATTCGTCATTCACCAGGAACTCCACCAGGAACTCCAATTCGTCATTCACCAGGAACTTTTCTCGAGGGTGGCTGTTCAATCTTCTTTCGGCTCCATGCATCAGGTAAACTGAAGTCAAAGGCTCCATCCCTTCACTCAATTTCTGCATTCTCTTTTCCGCATCACGGGCGGCTCCAATACGAGGGGCAACAACAGGAGACGTGACTCCCAGCAAAGTTCTTCTTATGGGCGGGTATTGAGGACATTGGCTCGGCAGTGGCCTAGATCCAGCCAGCCATGAATCCTGATTTTCCTTGACGCGGGTATACGCCTCCAGCCAAGCCGGAACCCGCATCGGCTCTCCTGTGTCTTTCACCAGTGGTCCTAAATTCCAGAGCTTGGGGTTAAACTGGATATGAGAATCATCCACATCGCCCATGCGGCTTTTAAAACTGTTGTTAAAGTCCATCAACATCCATCCTGGTTCTGCTATTCTCCCGAACAATCTGCCGTCACTGGTCAGCCTTCTCAGTTCCTCCTGTTCCACCCAATTTAACACGGAACAACCTACCACTGAGACTAAATTGGCGTACAACACCCAGTTCCTGTACGCTTTCACTTGTACGTCTGGATACGCGTATGACATCACCGGTCCGTACACCACCGTGACGAGCTCCCTTAGTCAATGGACCAGAACCAGCGGATCGACCCGCATCATTACAGCCAGATCCGTTATCAAAGGCATACCACAATACTGCTTACACTCATTCACTCCCGTTGTAGACTTGTCCTCTCCTGTGACACTCCTGTTCTGTTGTAGGAGGTACTGGAGCAAGAGTATCCTCCAATCCTTCATCTTTCGATATGAGGCGGTTTCTAACTGCGCGTTGAATTCTCAACTCGCTCCCTGCAGCTGTTCGGGGTGAGGCAAAAGCTCGAGCAAATCGCCCAACCGACCATATGTTATCGCGATCAGGGTAAGTAGTCCATCCAGTCTCAGGTCCGCCAAAGCTTGGGTGAAGAGATTCGCAGGTCCCTTCACAAAGTTCTCATGACCAAACGTCACATACAATGCCAATACCAGACCAGTTGACAGTTTTCGGATGTCTTTGACGAAGCTCGCGATCAGATTCCTGGAAGCCCTGGGGTAACACAGAAACAGGAAGAATGGCGTCCTCCCACTATGTCCTGCAACTCGCCTTCAGATCTCTTCGGGACGGCCCAAATAATTTTCGTCAGTAAATCATATGACCTCTCCGGAACCCTGGCCAGCCTCACTTATTTGGGTACAGAGAAGAGTTGGTCGACTAACACCTGCTGCGTCCTCGCATCCATCACTACCATGTGCGTGGGGTATTTGCTATTGCAATATGGTGCGGAGCTCGAACCCACCTGATATCTCGAACCAGTAGGTCTATGATATGCTTCACTGTCTTTCAAGTTCATCTAGTTTTCTAGAGCCTCTCGCCAACCTCCAATTTTCTGCTCCGTCTGCAACAATTCAGGGAAGGTTTTAACTAGCCCGTGGGCACGCTCCAGGCGTTCTAACAATTCGATTGAGCTCGTCATGCTGTAAAATTCCAAAGCAGTGATCAAATTCACTTCCGTTACTCCGTGGCAGTCTGCTATCAGTTCCATCTCACTTTTGTCTGACATGCTTAATTTTCCAAACAACTGAGTTAGTTGGCAATGTTGTTCACTCAGCGTGTTCAGACAATGGCCCGTACCTCACACGTGTCCTTCCATTCAACAACTGGAAGCTAGACAGGTGCCCTGTCTCAACCAATTACTCGAAGAACTTCGCTCGGACGGTTCCGTAGATGGTCTGCCATTCTGCTTCGTTACTTTCACGACCAGCAGATGATGTATTATGGTCAAATCATGTAGACTCGCGTCATCATTCAAATCCAATACGATATCTGCCGTCATATCCCAGATTAAACCGGCATTAGGGTATGGACATCATGAAGGCTTCATGAGCTCCCACATGGTTACTAAGCTGGTCTTCAAGGGATCGTCCCATGAACCACATTCAAAGCTCGCTTGCCCCTTTAGCTCAGGAATCGAGGGTTCGACCACCATTTCCTCCAAAATAATTCCCAGCTTGGGTTGTTCCACCATCAGCATGCCAGCTTCCTTGACTCACTCGACCCAGAAATCAAATATCATGACCTGCTCGTAGTTAAAATATGCCTCCCTGGCTTCCTCGCCCAGAAAGGGATTGTACGCCATCCCTGGTATGCCTGACACTTATTGGAATGATTTCAGCTTCCCATGGGTTGCATGATCTTTCTGTTCCCTGACTGCCTCAATTGACTCACGGCTTACCTTAAACTCTTTGTTGGCGTATTTTCTCACTTCCTCCAGCCTGCGATAGCTTCCTATATAATTAGTCTTTTTACTCGGTATGAGCAGCGGCATGTCCTGATATAGCTCCAGGAGAGCCCTTAGAAAATTTCGTTCACGATCAACTCCCCCTAGCCGAATGGTTTTTAAACATTCTTCTAATACAGGGGTGGGGATGCGACCCATCACGAACCTCACAAAGCAAAGGGCATCTTTGCGCTTAGCCCAGGCTATCGCGAAATCGTCTCTGCTAATCAAAACTCGCAGGGCTTCCATCAGTTCCAGCTCCTGTTCCTTCAATTTCGAGTCATTATTGGCCACGGACTCCGATCTCTTGACTCCCATTAGGCACCAGGCCAGTCGCACCTGCGAGTCAGTTCTCGCACATGGGTATGCCAGTTACGCTGCCACCTTCGCCGGTGCATGCATGGTCTCGTCGAAGTATCTTTGGAGTGCCGCCCTCCAAAAGATTTCTAATAAATTTTCCAGCCCGATCTCATTTGCCTCCGAGGACATCACGGTGCCATATTCCTTCCGATACAGATTAGAGTCCTTCGCCAAATCCCTTAAGTACTCCTGTATGGCGTGCTTTTTGCTCCAGGCCATCAAGTGCTCTCTCGCTGAGTTTCTCGCCTTGAGCATCTCCACATAACCCCCGGCGGGATCCCCCATGTGGACTGAGTCGGGTACTGTGCTCCGACTGTACTCAACCACGCCGAGTTGTACCTCCAGTTTCATCCGGGCCTTGTTCGTCAACGAGGGTTTGAAGTCATCGAGCCCCCCAGATCCACAATGAATGATGACCTCCTTTTTAAGCTTTGTATCCGCCAATGTCCGTGCAATTTTCTTCGACCTTGTGGCCGTTGAGGTCAAACCTGCCAACAGCATAGGGGTTATTATGTTTTCTTTCTCTTCCCCGGCCAACGCCGCACCATCTCCCTGTCCACTCTCACTTGGACGGTCTACTTTTGCTAACGAGGCCACTACTGCATTCGTCTTTGACTTCACTACTTTCTGATTCACTATCTTGCTTCCTGTTCTCCCCTTCAATCTCTTCGGCCCTTTCTTGGCTCGCCTGACGGGTAATTTTCTCATAACCTGATTTTCATCGGCACTGTTCTCCGAAACTGACTCGGTCAGAATGTCAGACTCTGCGGAGCTCATTAGTTCCCCTGGAACCTCGCGCATGATGGGTTGGTTCAACCCCACTTTCATTACGGGTTGCGTATCTGCGTATCACGTCCCATGTCCTTTCCATGAAGGTTACTCGGTTCCAGGTCACTCCCGCTTTCCGTTCAAGTTCGCTCTGGTATCTCTCCCATTCCTCTTCAGGTAATGTGTCCAGGAAGGTTATTCCACTGCCAGGCCCATCAGATCCACTGGGGACAGACTGGCTGGCGCCTCCTTCGTAGGGGATGAAAGATGATGGTGTCATCGACAATAGATGTCCATCGACGTCCCCGTCGTCGTCGTCTTCACTGAATTGGTATTCCAGCAAGTCCCGCTCTAACGCACCTAAATCTAATCCACTTGACTTGTCTTTCTTTCCCTCCATAGGGTCGTCATCCTGGTCCATCTGATCATCGTAATTAGTGTCTGGTCTCGGCCCAGGTCCCGAGGGGCCTTGGCGCATGTCCATGCCCGAGTCCGGCCGCGCCTTTACCATCAGGTCCCCTACGTGGTTGAACAATTCGTCATTCACCAGGAACTGCACCTCTTTTCTCGAGGGTGGCGCTTCAATCTTCTTTCGGCTCCATGCATCAGGTAAACTGAAGTCAAAGGCTCCATCCCTTCACTCAATTTCTGCATTCTCTTTTCCGCATCACGGGCGGCTCCAATACGAGGGGCAACAACAGGAGACGTGACTCCCAGCAAAGTTCTCCTTATGGGCGGGTATTGAGGACATTGGCTTGGCAGTGGCCTAGATCCAGCCAGCCATGCAACCTGATTTTCCTTGACGCGGGTATACGCCTCCAGCCAAGCCGGAACCCGCATCGGCTCTCCTGTGTCTTTCACCAGTGGTCCTAAATTCCAGAGCTTGGGGTTAAACTGGATATGAGAATCATCCATATCGCCCATACGGCTTTTAAAACTGTTGTTAAAGTCCATCAACATCCATCCTGGTTCTGCTATTCTCCTGAACAATCTGCCGTCACTGGTCAGCCCTCTCATTTCCTCCTGTTCCACCCAATTTAACACGGAACAACCTACCACTGAGACTAAATTGGCGTACAACATCCAGTTCCTGTACGCTTTCACTTGTACGTCTGGATACGCGTATGACATCACCGGTCCGTACACCACCGTGACGAGCTCCCTTAGTCAATGGACCAGAACCAGCGGATCGACCCGCATCATTACAGCCAGATCCGTTAGCAAAGGCATACCACAATACTGCTACACTCATTCACTCCCGTTGTAGACTTGTCCTCTCCTCTGACACTCCTGTTCTGTTGTAGGAGGTACTGGAGCAAGAGTATCCTCCAATCCTTCATCTTTCGATATGAGGCGGTTTCTAACTGCGAGTTGAATTCTCGACTCGCTCCCTGCAGCTGTTCGGGTTGAGGCAAAAGCTCGAACAAATCGCCCAACCGACCATATGTTATCGCGATCAGGGTAAGGAGTCCATCCAGTCTCAGGTCCGCCAAAGCTTGGGTGAAGAGATTCGCAGGTCCCTTCACAAAGTTCTCATGACCAAACGTCACATACAATGCCAATACCAGACCAGTTGACAGTTTTCGGATGTTTTTGACGAAGCTCGCGATCAGATTCCTGGAAGCCCTGGGGTAACACGTAAACAGGAAGAATGGCGTCCTTCCCATTACCAATCCTCCCAGGATGGCCTCAGATCTCTCATATTGCGCTTTTGTGGCGATCTTCTAGCGACCTTGTTTTCACGTCTTGCATCAATTGCAGCATCATGCCTCCGGCTAGCTCCCATTCACTGAACAAGTTTTCCAAGTATCCATGTATCTCTTTGATCATAGCTGGAGCGTGCTCAAAAGTGTCTTCTCCCAAGGCACTCACTCTCAGTGATGAATACAACCATGTATTGGTATGTGGCTTTGTCCTCAAGGCCATGAGGTCCTCTTCCGCTGATGTCAGATTTCTTCTGACCGTCCTCCCCTGCGCGTTCCTAGCATAATCCACTTGTCTAAGCCAGAGGTCATTCACCACCTGTTGCACCAACAAGTGATCGTCATCCACTCCTGGTCTCAGTTTCAGCAACCTGGGAAAATTAGACAGTTCCAACCCCAGGACTTCGTCCAGCACCACCCGAGTTTTGCAGCAATCCTTGAACCCCTGAATGGCATTCGAATGTCAGCCCAGACAGTAGGTAGTTCCAAAAGAAGTGGATTATAGATGTTGGGGTCAACGTGTATACAAATTGCACGGGTTCTGGTAATGTGGCATATCCAGGTGATAACACAAAAATGATCTTCACCACGTTCCTAGTGAAGTGTCGCTGAACTGATGATTCCACCTCAGTCATGGCCGAGAGTAACGTCAGGATCGCCTCTCCCATGATCTCATTACTGGGAATCTATCCATCCGTCAGACGGGATAACAATCCTCTACTATGCAGGTGGTCATTGAAGCCGGCAATTATTATCACCTGTGGGTCCATGCTGACCGTCCTCTGCACGCTAATCGTCATGCCCACTGATTGTCCCCAATCCAATCTAGGCGCTGTCAAGAAAATCACGTCAGGCCAAAAGAGAACGAGGCGTATAGAGGTAATCTGAACTGGCACCATCAGGTTTTTGGCGGCCTTGATATCTAGGGGATCATAGGCAGCAAACAGGTCGCTCGGGGATAGTCTCTCGAATACTCACCGGGCGCTTGGCCGCGTGGTTTGGAGAACTGCCGATACATTTTATGATGCTTATTGTTGGGCTTATTCTCTGTCAGAAACTTGCCCCTCCGGGAGGGCGGTACCAATTCCCTGGCTCTCCGAGGGACGTCCGAAGAGATCGGGTGTTCAGAGGTTCCAAGCTTTTATCCTGAGGTAATAGCCATTCCACTCCGTTAATAGCCAGTCCAACCAATAACCCCGACACTGTGGGACCCTCTCCATCCATCATCATCTTCGCATCCGTTCGACATGTTAACATGTTCATTTTCTCGTTCGCCAACACGTCAGTTTTATATTGCCCCCAACCGCTGGTATCTGGACGGTTCCAGAGCAGCTCACTGTTTGGCCCAATTCCCTCCGCCGGCGTGGCACTCGCCGATGGGCTTCCTGTGGGAGCAGGTACCGTCGCGGGCGGGTTACTCGTCCTCGATACGGTTCGAGAGCAAGTCTGACTCTGATCAATTGACCTCCCAAGTCGGCTCTTTAACGGTTGTCTTTTAGGGGGAGGAGTAGTCCCCAGTCCTTCTCTCACATCTGAGCTTGGGGCAACGGGAGCAGTCGCACCCGTTTTCATTGCCGGGGGTCCGTGATGACTGGCGAGTGGTTGCAACACGTTGCCCCTCAACCTACTTCCTCGATTCGAACTGTTCCGAGCCAGAGAGTCGATTGTCCTCAATTCTTGCTCCATTTCCTCATTTTTCGTCTGAAACACGTCGTTTGTCCAACGCCTTCCTTGTGCTGCATTGAAATGTATCTCATCCCTGGTGAGTGCCAGATGGTCAATCATCCGCAGTGTGTTCTCGAGGTCCATGAGCCGCAGATCGCTACGATTGCTCGTCACCAGATTGCGGGTCATGTCGTTCCAACGGGTCACATCACCATTCATGGTATCCGCCACTGGCATGCCCATCTACGGATTTTGCGGGATTGTGCACATCACCACGAGTCTAGGTCGGTACTTTTCCTTCAGTTCAATCAAAAGGCAGACCAGCAGGGGCTCCCATTTTGATGACTTGAGCCACTGAGATAGAACAGTGGTCTAACCACTCACAAAGACCTCATTCATCTGCCTCACCAATCTACCTTTAACAGCCGAATTACGACTCCCTGGGGAATTGCCTGATTGCTTATGGCAGAATTCCAGCTCATGTCGTTCAGACAGGCTCGAGGATGCTCCGCAGCTACTTGGAGGAATAAGTTGCGGACCACCAAGTTTTTTCTGATGTCCACTACGCGAGATCTCAAGGCAGTCTCGCCACACATGTGAGTCCCTTTGGCACTATGGCTCGTGACGTTCGTTCCGAGCTACTCAAGGAGCGATCAGGGAGTTGGGAAGGGACAACCCTACCCAGCGTAGGGCCACTGGTCCTGTTGATCTCGTTCATCGTCGCTCTGGCTACCTGATTGAATGACTCCTGAAATTGAGACGCTAAATAGGTGCCCGAAGGATCCGGTATCGTGTTCCTACAGCTCAGGATAGTTTGTGGTATCTGCTGAGGAGCCCTAGGCTCCCTCGGGTTGCACAGCTCCTGTGCCCTCGTCCTGGGAGGCGTGTCCCTGGATCCATCCGACGAGTTCATTGTTGCCAGAACCACCGGTGACACTTGGCTCACCTTTGCCATATACAACTCTCTCAGGTGTTTTATCTCTTCTTCTTTGAGAGTTATTTGCATTTCGTCGTATCTCTTTTTCCATTCGTCTCTTTCTTGAGCTATTGCCTTGTACTTCTCCAACTTGGCATGCAGCTCTTCCCGGTTTTTCTCGTTCTTTTCTAAGGTTCCAAAAGTCTCCGAGTTCTGAATCTCCATCTCACTCATCCTGACTCTCTTCAGTGGAGAAGCAGTCGTTGGAGACTCTGCTGAGTGTGACGGACCCGGTTCATCACGTGATCGTTTCGCTCCGATAAGAGGCTGCACTGGTCGAACAGGAAAGAGCATCTCACCTAGCCAGTAATCCCTCTGCTCACCTTGTCCCTGCTCACGAGCCAAGTCATGGCCAGACATTTCTCCTCGCCGCCATCTAATCAGTCGGTGTCGGCCTCTCTCGGCGGTCCCGGACTCGCCGTAGGCCAACATTAGGACCCTTTCCGTGGGGCGGTCCCCAAGGCCTTCTCCTCCCATTGCATTCAGGAGTGCGACGTTGAACATCGCCAACTCCGGGTCTTCTAGTGCAAAATTGCAATCCACCAGGCGTTGGTATATCTCGTCTAGAGTCGTTCCTAGGCTCGCTGAGATGAAATCCATCAAGTCGTTCGTGTCACTCACCTTTCTTCGTGTATGTCTTGTCGCACTCTTCTGATTGTTCCAGGTTAATAAACAAAGTGGGATCAATCAAGATTTAAAAAACAAGTCACGTTTAAGAACCATCATTCCAGGCTGTTCCTTTTCTGGGATAAAACATCATTCACATCTTTTTAAAAAATACTCCATTGAAACTCTCGTTCGTTCTTCATTTAATAGCTAGCACCAAGGTGGATTGTCTTACTGCGATCTTGTCAAGATAATACAACTGAGCACTGTCACCTTTTGTACCTGGAGTATTCCAGGCTTTCATGACATAAACATCACATAAAACATAACCTAACGATAACATAACATACAAATACCACATATCAACACTATCACATAACATGTACGAGGGCGTACGGCTCTCCCGGTTGCAAGTTTCCCCTATTGGGATCATAAACTGGTAAAGAGAGAGAGAGAGAGAGAGAGAGAGAGAGGTCACTCCTCTCTCGACCAGGAAGTCCCTGAGTCGAGTTAAAGCCAGCAACAAATTTTCGGGATTTACATGTTGCTTGTCAGTGGCCTTAGTTACAAAAAAACAGAAATTTTTTCCTAGGATCTGTGATGCGACAGGGGGCAGCGCTATCATACCTCTCACACCAGGCCTCTGTTTCCACAAAAACTCGATTTTCTTGTACTTTCTTTTAAAGTAGGCCGCTAGTGTTGTCTTAAAGCTAACATCCGCAGTTATTGCTATAGCGGACGTACATTCCGTGAGTATGAAATCGCTATCCCTGACTACGATATTATTTGAATAGTGGTTTGGTAGATCAAAGTAAGATTCAAAAACTCGTCCGAATGGTAGTTTTTTTAAAGCATTTTCGCCATCCGTTTACAGCTCTCCGGTTTCCCTCGCTGATTTTAAACTATTTATTCATCAGATTTTTGGTGTGGCTGAGTCCTACCCCCACTCCTCGGACAAAAATATCCATCGACGTCCCCGTCGATCGCCCAAAATTGAGCAGATCGAGATTGGATTCTGGAACATGTAAGGAACCATCTGGAGCGACCCTGTTGGACTCAGTATGGTTGTGACTGATATACTTGATGCTGTTTTGGTCGACCTCTTGAACCGTCAAGATCGTCTCTTTCGGGTCTCTGCAGGCAGATCATGGAGTCATTCGAGTACTCACAAATTTGTCAATTCTTGATCATGCATCTGCTCAGTCTCCGGTTCGAACTCAACTTCCGGTTCAGAGCAATCGTCGATCCAATCATGTTCTGTGTCGTTGACTAGGTCGATCTCTTGTGGCACTACCACTTAGTCCAGTCCCACTAGCGAATCCATCATGTCGCTCAAAACTATCATGTCTATGACAACGGATTGTACTTCTTCTTGCTTTTCCCTCTTTTGCTCTGGCGTGTTTCCATGATGAAGGAAAAGTCAGGCTGTACTCCTTTCTCAATTTCAGTTTGTACTGGGCAGCTCCAGTCCTCCTCGGCATATGGAAGAGTTTCGTCATCCACCTCTACCCGCTTGGTTGATTCCAGGTCCAGCGGTAGATCGCAATTATCTACCACCTCATTCCCGTCGTTTTGTCGCGCGTGCCTCTTTCATTTACCTCGCAGGCAGGATCCACTATCGAATAGTCCTCCTCGTGCATTTCAGCTGGGATACACCAGTCTTCTGATGATGCATTGTTTGGCTTGATGTTTCCATAAGGAGCTGCTCGTCCGGTGCTCAATCGATAAAAACGACCTCCTTGATGTACTTCAGTTGTTTGGAATGGACCACGCCATTTTTTTTCAGTAATTTGTTGGTTCTTTTTGGTGGAAATACTTCATGGAACAACCCGACAAAATCTCCGACCAAGTAAGCTTTTGCATCCGCAGTCTTTTTATAAAATCTCCTTTTTTGTCTGGTTTGCGCCTGTTGCGTGTTCCTCCTGCATAAATCATTGAGGTCCTGCTGTCTTCTAATAACATCACGCACGTAAGTTTGCGGTGCTGTTTTCTTTCCTTCGTACTCAGAGTAGAAGAATGTTAATGAAAGAGCTTTGGCGTGGCCAGTTAGCATCATGTGTGGACTTATTCCCGTGGAAGATTGTTCTGTGCTGTTGTAAGCGCCCATCACTTGCGACAAGTGTCTATCCCAGTCATCCATGTAGCGTGAGCATTAAACTCTCAACATGGATACCAACTTGCGATTTTGCCTTTCAACTAGGCCATTCTATTGTGGGTGATAAGTGGTCGAGTGGACCTGTGCCACCTGCGACCTCTTTATTAACTCCTTCGTGAGATCACCCACGAATGCTTTGCCATTGTCTGATTGCAATGTGATGGGGCACCCGGGTCTCGCTTTCCATACATTTATCAAGTGATCGCACGTTTCTTCCGCTGATGCTGTCATAAAGGGTGCTACCTCTGCGTACTTCGTGAAATGATCAATCATTACCAGCACTTGATTGTAGCCCGTAGATGTCATGCATATCTCTGATGATCAATTTGCACCACCTCATTGAACCTTGATGAGGCTATTGATTGCAGGGGGAACCTCAGTTTCCTGGGGTCCTTCACCTGCTGACAAGAACTGCATGCAGAGATCCACTTTTCGCAGGCCTTCTTCAAACCGGGCCATTCGAATCATTTCGTTTCTGTAACCTGTTGTAGACTTTGTCCACGCCCTGATGGCCCATCTGATCATGTGAACGAAAGAGCAATTCGGTCTGGTACAAGTGTGGTAACTTCAGTTTTTTATCGATTTGTTCCAGCTTCGCCATTAAGTCGCCCAATTCAAGAAAAGGTGTTTTCCCTTGGTTAGCTTTTGTCCCATTTTCAACTGTTGCCTCATGGCTAGCTGTTGCTACAAGTTCGGCCTGATCATCGTCTCGATTGTCCTCTGTTGCTATAGCAGAAACCGTTCGAAATGTCTTGCCTTTCTCGGTCGTTGGTGCTATTTCCTCCTTCTCTCTTGGTTTCATTCCGACCATCATTGCAATCCTCTCTGTGAACGACATTCTTTTCGCTTGGGAGTCATCCTTTACCGTTTCCGGCATATTGCTCGTTGTATCGTCAACAATGTCAATCGGTCATTATATACAATTATATCGTCTTCTTTTCTTGTTCTTCCACTTTCGGCATCGGTGTTGACTCCGTTGTTTTCCTTTCCACCTCATCAACGCTCTGATCTGGTGTCTCGAGATCAATTTCTGAATCAGGTACCGTTCGTCCCTCCTCAGCGCTTATTTCCTTTTTGCTCTCTTTTGCGCTTCTCGTGTTGACCATGCTCAATGAAAAGTTCTTTCTCATTACTTTTTGGTCCGACGGCATTGCTTTCCGTTGCGACGAGTTATGATTTGTCTTTAACTCTAGAACTCTTTTCTCTGCTATCGGTACCATACTTCGCCTCATAATTCGTGTTTACAATTTTTTCTATCTACAATATTAATATTTAAAAAATTCTATTCAAAGGATAAAGTTTTTTATAAAGTATTCATAATTTTCTGAAGTTAAAATCTTTCAATTCGTGATCTTATTAGAGCTGATATTTCTTGATTTAATCGTTCTGACCGGTCTTTTGTGCTAGTATTTGGATATTTAACACTGTCCCAAGACCTATCACTCAAGTGTTATGCTACCTCGCACTGTCCCAAGACCCTTTTCGCTCTAATGTCGGGACAGTTCGAACCGTCCCAAGACCTCCTGGTACCGTCCCCAGGCTTTTTCGTCCCTTCCCAAGACTTTCCCGCACTGTCCCAAGACTTTTCCGTACTGTCCCAAGACTTTTCGGTACTGTCCCAAGACTTTCCCGCACTGTCCCAAGACTTTTCCGTACGGTCCCAAGACTTTTCGGTACTGTTCCAAGACTTTTCTGTACTGTCCCAAGACTTCTTAGTACTGTCCCAAGACTTTTCTGTAGTGTCCCAAGACTTTTCGGTACTGTCTCAAGACTTTCCCGCACTGTCATAAGATTTTTCCGTGTCCCAAGACTTTTCGGTACTGTCCCAAGACTTTTCGGTACTGTCCCAAGACTTTTCGGTACTGTCCCAAGACTTTTCCGTACGGTCCCAAGACTTTTCGGTACTGTTCCAAGACTTTTCTGTACTGTCCCAAGACTTCTTAGTACTGTCCCAAGACTTTTCTGTAGTGTCCCAAGACTTTTCGGTACTGTCTCAAGACTTTCCCGCACTGTCATAAGATTTTTCCGTGTCCCAAGACTTTTCGGTACTGTCCCAAGACTTTTCGGTACTGTCCCAAGACTTTTCGGTACTGTCTCAAGACTTTCCCGCACTGTCATAAGATTTTTCCGTGTCCCAAGACTTTTCGGTACTGTCCCAAGACTTTTCGGTACTGTCCCAAGACTTTTCTGTACTGTCTCAAGACTTCTTGGTACTGTCCCAAGACTTTCCTGTACTGTTCCAAGACTTTTCGGTGCTGTCCCAAGACCTTTCTGTACTGTCCCAAGACTTTTCTGTACTGTCCCAAGACTTTTCGGTACTGTCCCAAGAGTTTTCTGTACTGTCCCAAGACTTCTTGGTACTGTCCCAAGACTTCGCCACTCAAGTGTTGGGACCCTTCACACTGTCTCAAGACGCCTTCTATCTTAGTGTTGGGACAATCTGATCTCTTCTTCTTCGTTGTTGGGACTCTTGAACCACTATCCCTGGTACCACCACTTGTGCTCTAGTATAAAAATTTCCCCAAAACCCAACCTTACTGGCCAAAAGTTTCAAATGCTAACCCCCCTGTTTTTATCTACCCTTAATAATCTGATGTAAGTTGAAATCGAACTTGTTCGCAGGTGTGTTGTGATTACCTGTTCGTTCAAAACCGATAAAATTAGTACCGAAAACGTAAAAACTCAAACAAGAAAAATTATAAACACAGAAAGATGAACCCACCTAAAGTCAAAGGTGATTTATTTCGTCCTTTCGTAGAAAACTGTCTGGTACCTGATTGTCACGCGTTTTCCTCTCCCCTACTAACGTTCTTATGGGGTATTTTCCTTCCAGGTTACAAAAATGTCTATTTCCGTTTCCCCCAGCCGATCCGACCAGGGTACCTACCTTAATTCGATCTTAAATTTGGATATCCTCTCTCTGTAATTCACGCGTGTGAGATTATAATATAACTAAATCGACGATATCGATTGATTAGTTACTTTAAAGTGTCCCCCCTTTTTACAATTTGCAACCGCCAACCTCTAACCTAACCAGCCCCCCTTCCAACCTCCCCCCTTTTACCTTAAGCGCTGGGTGCTAAACCTCTCGACAGAAAACCGTAGAACCTGTTTCTAAGCTCTGCTCAAGCAAAAACGTTCCTCAAAACAGTGGGGTTCCGCTTATCCAATTTTACACTTATCTCCTATAATGTAATGTGGATTCTAACGATACCCGATTGACCAACCAAAACACCTCTGTGATTCCCCCTCTGGTTGTTCTGATGCCGTGCTGGTTGTCTCCTTGGCTTGTCCAGCACCTCTCACTAGCACCATTTTCCCACTTGGCTTGTCACCTGTTCCAGTCCAGTCTCCCAGTGGTCTGTCGATTGACCAAACAAAACATCCCTGTGTGCCTTCTCTGTTCGGTCCCGTCGGTGCTAGATGTCCCCTTGTCGTGTCCAGCACTTGTCGGGTTCTCTTCTTATGATCCACTTACCTACTTGGCTGGTCACCACCTTTTCCGGTCAAGTGTCCTAGTGGTCCAGCTAAGTTGCAAGCTTGAAAACCCTTGGCAACGCCCCACACTCGGGCACCTTTTTAAATTGCTGAAATGATCGAAACGATCGGTCTTATGAAAACAGTATGGGTATACTATCTAATTAATATAAAGGTTTGATCCAACTGATCTGGAGTCACTTTCATTTTTTTGTTTTATGGTTTTTGTTCCTTTTTCTGTTCTTTTTCGGTTTTTGTTTCGCTTTTTGTCTTTTTGTCCAGGAAGGTTATTCCACTGCCAGGCCCATCACATCCACTGGGGACAGACTGGCTGGCGCCTCCTTCGTAGGGGATATGAAAGCAATAGATGTCCATCGACGTCCCCGTCGTCGTCGTCTTCACTGAATTGGTATTCCAGCAAGTCCCGCTCTAACGCACCTAAATCTAATCCACTTGACTTGTCTTTCTTTCCCTCCATAGGGTCGTCATCCTGGTCCATCTGATCATCGTAATTAGTGTCTGGTCACGGCCCAGGTCCCGAGGGGCCTTGGCGCATGTCCATGCCCGAGTCCGGCCGCGCCTTTACCATCAGGTCCCCTACGTGGTTGAACAATTCGTCATTCACCAGGAACTCCACCAGGAACTCCAATTCGTCATTCACCAGGAACTTTTCTCGAGGGTGGCTGTTCAATTTTCTTTCGGCTCCATGCATCAGGTAAACTGAAGTCAAAGGCTCCATCCCTTCACTCAATTTCTGCATTCTCTTTTCCGCATCACGGGCGGCTCCAATACGAGGGGCAACAACAGGAGACGTGACTCCCAGCAAAGTTCTTCTTATGGGCGGGTATTGAGGACATTGGCTCGGCAGTGGCCTAGATCCAGCCAGCCATGCATCCTGATTTTCCTTGACGCGGGTATACGCCTCTAGCCAAGCCGGAACCCGCATCGGCTCTCCTGTGTCTTTCACCAGTGGTCCTAAATTCCAGAGCTTGGGGTTAAACTGGATATGAGAATCATCCACATCGCCCATGCGGCTTTTAAAACTGTTGTTAAAGTCCATCAACATCCATCCTGGTTCTGCTATTCTCCCGAACAATCTGCCGTCACTGGTCAGCCTTCTCAGTTCCTCCTGTTCCACCCAATTTAACACGGAACAACCTACCACTGAGACTAAATTGGCGTACAACACCCAGTTCCTGTACGCTTTCACTTGTACGTCTGGATACGCGTATGACATCACCGGTCCGTACACCACCGTGACGAGCTCCCTTAGTCAATGGACCAGAACCAGCGGATCGACCCGCATCATTACAGCCAGATCCGTTATCAAAGGCATACCACAATACTGCTTACACTCATTCACTCCCGTTGTAGACTTGTCCTCTCCTGTGACACTCCTGTTCTGTTGTAGGAGGTACTGGAGCAAGAGTATCCTCCAATCCTTCATCTTTCGATATGAGGCGGTTTCTAACTGCGCGTTGAATTCTCAACTCGCTCCCTGCAGCTGTTCGGGGTGAGGCAAAAGCTCGAGCAAATCGCCCAACCGACCATATGTTATCGCGATCAGGGTAAGTAGTCCATCCAGTCTCAGGTCCGCCAAAGCTTGGGTGAAGAGATTCGCAGGTCCCTTCACAAAGTTCTCATGACCAAACGTCACATACAATGCCAATACCAGACCAGTTGACAGTTTTCGGATGTCTTTGACGAAGCTCGCGATCAGATTCCTGGAAGCCCTGGGGTAACACATAAACAGGAAGAATGGCGTCCTCCCACTATGTCCTGCAACTCGCCTTCAGATCTCTTCGGGACGGCCCAAATAACTTTCGTCAGTAAATCCTATGACCTCTCCGGAACCCTGGCCAGCCTCACTTATTTGGGTACAGAGAAGAGTTGGTCGACTAACACCTGCTGCGTCCTCGCATCCATCACTACCATGTGCGTGGGGTATTTGCTATTGCAATATGGTGCGGAGCTCGAACCCACCAGATATCTCGAACCAGTAGGTCTATGATATGCTTCACTGTCTTTCAAGTTCATCTAGTTTTCTAGAGCCTCTCGCCAACCTCCAATTTTCTGCTCCGTCTGCAACAATTCAGGGAAGGTTTTAACTAGCCCGTGGGCACGCTCCAGGCGTTCTAACAATTCGATTGAGCTCGTCATGCTGTAAAATTCCAAAGCAGTGATCAAATTCACTTCCGTTACTCCGTGGCAGTCTGCTATCAGTTCCATCTCACTTTTGTCTGACATGCTTAATTTTCCAAACAACTGAGCTAGTTGGCAATGTTGTTCACTCAGCGTGTTCAGACAATGGCCCGTACCTCACACGTGTCCTTCCATTCAACAACTGGAAGCTAGACAGGTGCCCTGTCTCAACCAATTACTCGAAGAACTTCGCTCGGACGGTTCCGTAGATGGTCTGCCATTCTGCTTCGTTACTTTCACGACCAGCAGATGATGTATTATGGTCAAATCATGTAGACTCGCGTCATCATTCAAATCCAATACGATATCTGCCGTCATATCCCAGATTAAACCGGCATTAGGGTATGGACATCATGAAGGCTTCATGAGCTCCCACATGGTTACTAAGCTGGTCTTCAAGGGATCGTCCCATGAACCACATTCAAAGCTCGCTTGCCCCTTTAGCTCAGGAATCGAGGGTTCGACCACCATTTCCTCCAAAATAATTCCCAGCTTGGGTTGTTCCACCATCAGCATGCCAGCTTCCTTGACTCACTCGACCCAGAAATCAAATATCATGACCTGCTCGTAGTTAAAATATGCCTCCCTGGCTTCCTCGCCCAGAAAGGGATTGTACGCCATCCCTGGTATGCCTGACACTTATTGGAATGATTTCAGCTTCCCATGGGTTGCATGATCTTTCTGTTCCCTGACTGCCTCAATTGACTCACGGCTTACCTTAAACTCTTTGTTGGCGTATTTTCTCACTTCCTCCAGCCTGCGATAGCTTCCTATATCATTAGTCTTTTTACTCGGTATGAGCAGCGGCATGTCCTGATATAGCTCCAGGAGAGCCCTTAGAAAATTTCGTTCACGATCAACTCCCCCTAGCCGAATGGTTTTTAAACATTCTTCTAATACAGGGGTGGGGATGCGACCCATCACGAACCTCACAAAGCAAAGGGCATCTTTGCGCTTAGCCCAGGCTATCGCGAAATCGTCTCTGCTAATCAAAACTCGCAGGGCTTCCATCAGTTCCAGCTCCTGTTCCTTATATTTCGAGTCATTATTGGCCACGGACTCCGATCTCTTGACTCCCATTAGGCACCAGGCCAGTCGCACCTGCCAATCAGTTCTCGCACATGGGTATGCCAGTTACGCTGCCACCTTCGCCGGTGCATGCATGGTCTCGTCGAAGTATCTTTGGAGTGCCGCCCTCCAAAAGATTTCTAATAAACTTTCCAGCCCGATCTCATTTGCCTCCGAGGACATCACGGTGCCATATTCCTTCCGATACAGATTAGAGTCCTTCGCCAAATCCCTTAAGTACTCCTGTATGGCGTGCTTTTTGCTCCAGGCCATCAAGTGCTCTCTCGCTGAGTTTCTCGCCTTGAGCATCTCAACATAACCCCGGCGGGATCCCCCACGTGGACTGAGTCGGGTACTGTGCTCCGACTGTACTCAACCACGCCGAGTTGTACCTCCAGTTTCATCCGGGCCTTGTTCGTCAACGAGGGTTTGAAGTCACCGAGCCCCCCAGATCCACAATGAATGATGACCTCCTTTTTAAGCTTTGTATCCGCCAATGTCCGTGCAATTTTCTTCGACCTTGTGGCCGTTGAGGTCAAACCTGCCAACAGCATAGGGGTTATTATGTTTTCTTTCTCTTCCCCGGCCAACGCCGCACCATCTCCCTGTCCACTCTCACTTGGACGGTCTACTTTTGCTAACGAGGCCACTACTGCATTCGTCTTACTTCACTACTTTCTGATTCACTATCTTGCTTCCTGTTCTCCCCTTCAATCTCTTCGGCCCTTTCTTGGCTCGCCTGACGGGTAACTTTCTCATAACCTGATTTTCATCGGCACTGTTCTCCGAAACTGACTCGGTCAGAATGTCAGACTCTGCGGAGCTCATTAGTTCCCCTGGAACCTCGCGCATGATGGGTTGGTTCAACCCCACTTTCATTACGGGTTGCGTATCTGCGTATCACGTCCCATGTCCTTTCCATGAAGGTTACTCGGTTCCAGGTCACTCCCGCTTTTCGTTCAAGTTCGCTCTGGTATCTCTCCCATTCCTCTTCAGGTAATGTGTCCAGGAAGGTTATTCCACTGACAGGCCCATCAGATCCACTGGGGACAGACTGGCTGGCGCCTCCTTCGTAGGGGATGAAAGACGATGGTGTCATCGACAATAGATGTCCATCGACGTCCCCGTCGTCGTCGTCTTCACTGAATTGGTATTCCAGCAAGTCCCGCTCTAACGCACCTAAATCTAATCCACTTGACTTGTCTTTCTTTCCCTCCATAGGGTCGTCATCCTGGTCCATCTGATCATCGTAGTTAGTGTCTGGTCTCGGCCCAGGTCCCGAGGGGCCTTGGCGCATGTCCATGCCCGAGTCCGGCCGCGCCTTTACCATCAGGTCCCCTACGTGGTTGAACAATTCGTCATTCACCAGGAACTGCAGCTCTTTTCTCGAGGGTGGCGCTTCAATCTTCTTTCGGCTCCATGCATCAGGTAAACTGAAGTCAAAGGCTCCATCCCTTCACTCAATTTCTGCATTCTCTTTTCCGCATCACGGGCGGCTCCAATACGAGGGGCAACAACAGGAGACGTGACTCCCAGCAAAGTTCTCCTTATGGGCGGGTATTGAGGACGTTGGCTTGGCAGTGGCCTAGATCCAGCCAGCCATGCAACCTGATTTTCCTTGACGCGGGTATACGCCTCCAGCCAAGCCGGAACCCGCATCGGCTCTCCTGTGTCTTTCACCAGTGGTCCTAAATTCCAGAGCTTGGGGTTAAACTGGATATGAGAATCATCCACATCGCCCATACGGCTTTTAAAACTGTTGTTAAAGTCCATCAACATCCATCCTGGTTCTGCTATTCTCCTGAACAATCTGCCGTCACTGGTCAGCCCTCTCAGTTCCTCCTGTTCCACCCAATTTAACACGGAACAACCTACCACTGAGACTAAATTGGCGTACAACATCCAGTTCCTGTACGCTTTCACTTGTACGTCTGGATACGCGTATGACATCACCGGTCCGTACACCACCGTGACGAGCTCCCTTAGTCAATGGACCAGAACCAGCGGATCGACCCGCATCATTACAGCCAGATCCGTCAGCAAAGGCATACCACAATACTGCTACACTCATTCACTCCCGTTGTAGACTTGTCCTCTCCTCTGGCACTCCTGTTCTGTTGTAGGAGGTACTGGAGCAAGAGTATCCTCCAATCCTTCATCTTTCGATATGAGGCGGTTTCTAACTGCGAGTTGAATTCTCGACTCGCTCCCTGCAGCTGTTCGGGTTGAGGCAAAAGCTCGAACAAATCGCCCAACCGACCATATGTTATCGCGATCAGGGTAAGGAGTCCATCCAGTCTCAGGTCCGCCAAAGCTTGGGTGAAGAGATTCGCAGGTCCCTTCACAAAGTTCTCATGACCAAACGTCACATACAATGCCAATACCAGACCAGTTGACAGTTTTCGGATGTTTTTGACGAAGCTCGCGATCAGATTCCTGGAAGCCCTGGGGTAACACGTAAACAGGAAGAATGGCGTCCTTCCCATTACCAATCCTCCCAGGATGGCCTCAGATCTCTCATATTGCGCTTTTGTGGCGATCTTCTAGCGACCTTGTTTTCACGTCTTGCATCAATTGCAGCAACATGCCTCCGGCTAGCTCCCATTCACTGAACAAGTTTTCCAAGTATCCATGTATCTCTTTGATCATAGCTGGAGCGTGCTCAAAAGTGTCTTCTCCCAAGGCACTCACTCTCAGTGATGAATACAACCATGTATTGGTATGTGGCTTTGTCCTCAAGGCCATGAGGTCCTCTTCCGCTGATGTCAGATTTCTTCTGACCGTCCTCCCCTGCGCGTTCCTAGCATAATCCACTTGTCTAAGCCAGAGGTCATTCACCACCTGTTGCACCAACAAGTGATCGTCATCCACTCCTGGTCTCAGTTTCAGCAACCTGGGAAAATTAGACAGTTCCAACCCCAGGACTTCGTCCAGCACCACCCGAGTTTTGCAGCAATCCTTGAACCCCTGAATGGCATTCGAATGTCAGCCCAGACAGTAGGTAGTTCCAAAAGAAGTGGATTATAGATGTTGGGGTCAACGTGTATACAAATTGCACGGGTTCTGGTAATGTGGCATATCCAGGTGATAACACAAAAATGATCTTCACCACGTTCCTAGTGAAGTGTCGCTGAACTGATGATTCCACCTCAGTCATGGCCGAGAGTAACGTCAGGATCGCCTCTCCCATGATCTCATTACTGGGAATCTATCCATCCGTCAGACGGGATAACAATCCTCTACTCTGCAGGTGGTCATTGAAGCCGGCAATTATTATCACCTGTGGGTCCATGCTGACCGTCCTCTGCACGCTAATCGTCATGCCCACTGATTGTCCCCAATCCAATCTAGGCGCTGTCAAGAAAATCACGTCAGGCCAAAAGAGAACGAGGCGTATAGAGGTAATCTGAACTGGCACCATCAGGTTTTTGGCGGCCTTGATATCTAGGGGATCATAGGCAGCAAACAGGTCGCTCGGGGATAGTCTCTCGAATACTCACCGGGCGCTTGGCCGCGTGGTTTGGAGAACTGCCGATACATTTTATGATGCTTATTGTTGGGCTTATTCTCTGTCAGAAACTTGCCCCTCCGGGAGGGCGGTACCAATTCCCTGACTCTCCGAGGGACGTCCGAAGAGATCGGGTGTTCAGAGGTTCCAAGCTTTTATCCTGAGGTAATAGCCATTCCACTCCGTTAATAGCCAGTCCACGCCAGATATCCGATATAACCCCGACACTGTGGGACCCTCTCCACCCATCATCATCTTCGCATCCGTTCGACATGTTAATATGTTCATTTTCTCGTTCGCCAACACGTCAGTTTTATATTGCCCCCAACCGCTGGTATCTGGACGGTTCCAGAGCAGCTCACTGTTTGGCCCAATTCCCTCCGCCGGCGTGGCACTCGCCGATGGGCTTCCTGCGGGAGCAGGTACCGTCGCGGGCGGGTTACTCGTCCTCGATACGGTTCGAGAGCTAGTCTGACTCTGATCAATTGACCTCCCAAGTCGGCTCTTTAACGGTTGTCTTTTAGGGGGAGGAGTAGTCCCCAGTCCTTCGCTCACATCTGAGCTTGGGGCAACGGGAGCAGTCGCACCCGTTTTCATTGCCGGGGGTCCGTGATGACTGGCGAGTGGTTGCAACACGTTGCCCCTCAACCTACTTCCTCGATTCGAACTGTTCCGAGCCAGAGAGTCGATTGTCCTCAATTCTTGCTCCATTTCCTCATTTTTCGTCTGAAACACGTCGTTTGTCCAACGCCTTCCTTGTGCTGCATTGAAATGTATCTCATCCCTGGTGAGTGCCAGATGGTCAATCATCCGCAGTGTGTTCTCGAGGTCCATGAGCCGCAGATCGCTACGATTGCTCGTCACCAGATTGCGGGTCATGTCATTCCAACGGGTCACATCACCATTCATGGTATCCGCCACTGGCATGCCCATCTACGGATTTTGCGGGATTGTGCACATCACCACGAGTCTAGGTCGGTACTTTTCCTTCAGTTCAATCAAAAGGCAGACCAGCAGGGCTCCCATTTTGATGACTTGAGCCACTGAGATAGAACAGTGGTCTGACCACTCACAAAGACCTCATTCATCTGCCTCACCAATCTACCTTTAACAGCCGAATTACGACTCCCTGGGGAATTGCCTGATTGCTTATGGCAGAATTCCAGCTCATGTCGTTCAGACAGGCTCGAGGATGCTCCGCAGCTACTTGCAGGAATAAGTTGCGGACCACCAAGTTTTTTCTGATGTCCACTACGCGAGATCTCAAGGCAGTCTCGCCACACATGTGAGTCCCTTTGGCACTATGGCTCGTGACGTTCGTTCCGAGCTACTCAAGGAGCGATCAGGGAGTTGGGAAGGGACAACCCTACCCAGCGTAGGGCCACTGGTCCTGTTGATCTCGTTCATCGTCGCTCTGGCTACCTGATTGAATGACTCCTGAAATTGAGACGCTAAATAGGTGCCCGAAGGATCCGGTATCGTGTTCCTACAGCTCAAGATAGTTTGTGGTATCTGGTGAGGAGCCCTAGGCTCCCTCGGGTTGCACAGCTCCTGTGTCCTCGTCCTGGGAGGCGTGTCCCTGGATCCATCCGACGAGTTCATTGTTGCCAGAACCACCGGTGACACTTGGCTCACCTTTGCCATATACAACTCTCTCAGGTGTTTTATCTCTTCTTCTTTGAGAGTTATTTGCATTTCGTCGTATCTCTTTTTCCATTCGTCTCTTTCTTGAGCTATTGCCTTGTACTTCTCCAACTTGGCATGCAGCTCTTCCCGGTTTTTCTCGTTCTTTTCTAAGGTTCCAAAAGTCTCCGAGTTCTGAATCTCCATCTCACTCATCCTGACTCTCTTCAGTGGAGAAGCAGTCGTTGGAGACTCTGCTGAGTGTGACGGACCCGGTTCATCACGTGATCGTTTCGCTCCGATAAGAGGCTGCACTGGTCGAACAGGAAAGAGCATCTCACCTAGCCAGTAATCCCTCTGCTCACCTTGTCCCTGCTCACGAGCCAAGTCATGGCCAGACATTTCTCCTCGCCGCCATCTAATCAGTCGGTGTCGGCCTCTCTCGGCGGTCCCGGACTCGCCGTAGGCCAACATTAGGACCCTTTCCGTGGGGCGGTCCCCAAGGCCTTCTCCTCCCATTGCATTCAGGAGTGCGACGTTGAACATCGCCAACTCCGGGTCTTCTAGTGCAAAATTGCAATCCACCAGGCGTTGGTATATCTCGTCTAGAGTCGTTCCTAGGCTCGCTGAGATGAAATCCATCAAGTCGTTCGTGTCACTCACCTTTCTTCGTGTATGTCTTGTCGCACTCTTCTGATTGTTCCAGGTTAATAAACAAAGTGGGATCAATCAAGATTTAAAAAACAAGTCACGTTTAAGAACCATCATTCCAGGCTGTTCCTTTTCTGGGATAAAACATCATTCACATCTTTTTAAAAAATACTCCATTGAAACTCTCGTTCGTTCTTCATTTAATAGCTAGCACCAAGGTGGATTGTCTTACTGCGATCTTGTCAAGATAATACAACTGAGCACTGTCACCTTTTGTACCTGGAGTATTCCAGGCTTTCATGACATAAACATCACATAAAACATAACCTAACGATAACATAACATACAAATACCACATATCAACACTATCACATAACATGTACGAGGGCGTACGGCTCTCCCGGTTGCAAGTTTCCCCTATTGGGATCATAAACTGGTAAAGAGAGAGAGAGAGAGAGAGAGAGAGAGAGAGAGAGGTCACTCCTCTCTCGACCAGGAAGTCCCTGAGTCGAGTTAAAGCCAGCAACAAATTTTCGGGATTTACATGTTGCTTGTCAGTGGCCTTAGTTACAAAAAAACAGAAATTTTTTCCTAGGATCTGCGATGCGACAGGGGGCAGCGCTATCATACCTCTCACACCAGGCCTCTGTTTCCACAAAAACTCGATTTTCTTGTACTTTCTTTTAAAGTAGGCCGCTAGTGTTGTCTTAAAGCTAACATCCGCAGTTATTGCTATAGCGGACGTACATTCCGTGAGTATGAAATCGCTATCCCTGACTACGATATTATTTGAATAGTGGTTTGGTAGATCAAAGTAAGATTCAAAAACTCGTCCGAATGGTAGTTTTTTTAAAGCATTTTCGCCATCCGTTTCCAGCTCTCCGGTTTCCCTCGCTGATTTTAAACTATTTATTCATCAGATTTTTGGTGTGGCTGAGTCCTACCCCCACTCCTCGGACAAAAATATCCATCGACGTCCCCGTCGATCGCCCAGAATTGAGCAGATCGAGATTGAATTCTGGAACATGTAAGGGACCATCTGGAGCGACCCTGTTGGACTCAGTATTGTTGTGACTGATATACTTGATGCTGTTTTGGTCGACCCCTTGAACCGTCAAGATGGTCTCTTTCGGGTCTCTGCAGGCAGATCATGGAGTCATTCGAGTACTCACAAATTTGTCAATTCTTGATCATGCATCTGCTCAGTCTCCGGTTCGAACTCAACTTCCGGTTCAGAGCAATCGTCGATCCAATCATGTTCTGTGTCGTTGACTAGGTCGATCTCTTATGGCACTACCACTTAGTCCAGTCCCACTAGCCAATCCATCATGTCGCTCAAAACTATCATGTCAATGACAAAATCCTTGCCATATGGGTTGTACTTCTTCTTGCTTTTCCCTCTTTTGCTCTGGCGTGTTTCCATGATGAAGGAAAAGTCAGGCTGTACTCCTTTCTCAATTTCAGTTTGTACTGGGCAGCTCCAGTCCTCCTCGGCATATGGAAGAGTTTCGTCGTCCACCTCTACTCGCTTGGTTGATTCCAGGTCCAGCGGTAGATCGCAATTATCTACCACCTCATTCCCGTCGTTTTGTCGCGCGTGCCTCTTTCATTTACCTCGCAGGCAGGATCCACTATCGAATAGTCCTCCTCGTGCATTTCAGCTGGGATGCACCAGTTTTCTGATGATGCATTGTTTGGCTTGATGTTTCCATAAGGAGCTGCTCGTCCGGTGCTCAATCGATAAAAACGACCTCCTTGATATACTTCAGTTGTTTGGAATGGACCACGCCATTTTTTTCAGTAATTTGTTGGTTCTTTTTGGTGGAAATACTTCATGGAACAACCCGACAAAATCTCCGACCAAGTAAGCTTTTGCATCCGCAGTCTTTTTATAAAATCTCCTTTTTTGTCTGGTTTGCGCCTGTTGCGTGTTCCTCCTGCATAAATCATTGAGGTCCTGCTGTCTTCTAATAACATCAGGCACGTAAGTTTGCGGTGCTGTTTTCTTTCCTTCGTACTCAGAGTAGAAGAATGTTAATGAAAGAGCTTTGGCGTGGCCAGTTAGCATCATGTGTGGACTTATTCCCGTGGAAGATTGTTCTGTGCTGTTGTAAGCGCCCATCACTTGCGACAAGTGTCTATCCCAGTCATCCATGTAGCGTGAGCATTAAACTCTCAACATGGATACCAACTTGCGATTTTGCCTTTCAACTAGGCCATTCTATTGTGGGTGATAAGTGGTCGAGTGGACCTGTGCCACCTGCGACCTCTTTATTAACTCCTTCGTGAGATCACCCACGAATACTTTGCCATTGTCTGATTGCAATGTGATGGGGCACCCGGGTCTCGCTTTCCATACATTTATCAAGTGATCGCACGTTTCTTCCGCTGATTCTGTCATGCAGGGTGCTACCTCTGCGTACTTCGTGAAATGATCAATCATTACCAGCACTTGATTGTAGCCCGTAGATGTCATGCATATCTCTGGTGATCAATTTGCACCACCTCATTGAACCTTGATGAGGCTATTGATTGCAGGGGGAACCTCAGTTTCCTGGGGTTCTTCACCTGCTGACAAGAACTGCATGCAGAGATCCACTTTTCGCAGGCCTTCTTCAAACCGGGCCATTCGAATCATTTCGTTTCTGTAACCTGTTGTAGACTTTGTCCACGCCCTGATGGCCCATCTGATCATGTGAACGAAAGAGCAATTCGGTCTGGTACAAGTGTGGTAACACTATTGAATCATATTTGTAAAGGACTTTGTCCTCTTACTTGCGTTTACAAGCTACGATTTTGTCTTTGTTCAAGTACAGCAAATCTTTTCTCTTCAGATAAAACTGCTTCAAGATCTTATAGCTGTCTTCCTCTAGATCTCCTTTGTCAGGTGCTCCATTCTCGATCCATCTCATCAGATTGCTTGTCATTCTATCATTTCGTTGAGCCCTTAAGAGATCCGACAGCCAGTACCTGGCTCTCAAGTACGTCTTTACCACGTTTAATTGTCCGCTTATTATATCCGGGGCGTGGGCATCATCCATCAACTTGACACACCATATCTGTCTCCTTTTTTAGCAATTGTCGATCCTCTTTACTGTACTTCAGTTTTTTATCGATTTGTTCCAGCTTCGCCATTAAGTCGCCCAATTCAAGAAAAGGTGTTTTCCCTTTGTTAGCTTTTGTCCCATTTTCAACTGTTGCCTCATGGCTAGCTGTTGCTACAAGTTCGGCCTGATCATCGTCTCGATTGTCCTCTGTTGCTATAGCAGAAACCGTTCGAAATGTCTTGCCTTTCTCGGTCGTTGGTGCTATTTCCTCCTTCTCTCTTGGTTTCATTCCGACCATCATTGCAATCCTCTCTGTGAACGACATTCTTTTCGCTTGGGAGTCATCCTTTATCGTTTCCGGCATATTGCTCGTTGTATCGTCAACAATGTCAATCGGTCATTATATACAATTATATCGTCTTCTTTTCTTGTTCTTCCACAGTCGGCATCGGTGTTGACTCCGTTGTTTTCCTTTCCACCTCATCAACGCTCTGATCTGGTGTCTCGAGATCAATTTCTGAATCAGCGCTTGTTTCCTTTTTGCTCTCTTTTGCGCTTCTCGTGTTGACCATGCTCAATGAAAAGTTCTTTCTCATTACTTTTTGGTCCGACGGCATTGCTTTCCGTTGCGACGAGTTATGATTTGTCTTTAACTCTAGAACTCTTTTCTCTGCTATCGGTACAATACTTCGCCTCATAATTCGTGTTTACAATTTTTTCTATCTACAATATTAATATTTACAAAATTCTATTCAAAGGATAAAGTTTTTTATAAAGTATTCATAATTTTCTGAAGTTAAAATCTTTCAATTCGTGATCTTATTAGAGCTGATATTTCTTGATTTAATCGTTCTGACCGGTCCTTTGTGCTAGTATTTGGATATTTAACACTGTCCCAAGACCTATCACTCAAGTGTTATGCTACCTCGCACTGTCCCAAGACCCTTTTCGCTCTAATGTCGGGACAGTTCGAACCGTCCCAAGACCTCCTGGTACCGTCCCCAGGCTTTTTCGTCCCTTCCCAAGACTTTCCCGCACTGTCCCAAGACTTTTCCGTACTGTCCCAAGACTTTTCGGTACTGTCCCAAGACTTTCCCGCACTGTCCCAAGACTTTTCCGTACGGTCCCAAGACTTTTCGGTACTGTCCCAAGACTTTTCTGTACTGTCCCAAGACTTCTTAGTACTGTCCCAAGACTTTTCTGTAGTGTCCCAAGACTTTTCGGTACTGTCTCAAGACTTTCCCGCACTGTCATAAGATTTTCCGTGTCCCAAGACTTTTCGGTACTGTCCCAAGACTTTTCGGTACTGTCCCAAGACTTTTCTGTACTGTCTCAAGACTTCTTGGTACTGTCCCAAGACTTTCCTGTACTGTTCCAAGACTTTTCGGTGCTGTCCCAAGACCTTTTCTGTACTGTCCCAAGACTTTTCTGTACTGTCCCAAGACTTTTCGGTACTGTCCCAAGAGTTTTCTGTACTGTCCCAAGACTTCTTGGTACTGTCCCAAGACTTCGCCACTCAAGTGTTGGGACCCTTCACACTGTCTCAAGACGCCTTCTATCTTAGTGTTGGGACAATCTGATCTCTTCTTCTTCGTTGTTGGGACTCTTGAACCACTATCCCTGGTACCACCACTTGTGCTCTAGTATAAAAGTTTCCCCAAAACCCAACCTTACTGGCCAAAAGTTTCAAATGCTAACCCCCCTGTTTTTATCTACCCTTAATAATCTGATGTAAGTTGAAATCGAACTTGTTCGCAGGTGTGTTGTGATTACCTGTTCGTTCAAAACCGATAAAATTAGTAACGAAAACGTAAAAACTCAAACAAGAAAAATTATAAACACAGAAAGATGAACCCACCTAAAGTCAAAGGTGATTTATTTCGTCCTTTCGTAGAAAAACTGTCTGGTACCTGATTGTCACGCGTTTTCCTCTCCCCTACTAACGTTCTTATGGGGTATTTTCCTTCCAGGTTACAAAAATGTCTATTTCCGTTTCCCCCAGCCGATCCGACCAGGGTACCTGCCTTAATTCGATCTTAAATTTGGATATCCTCTCTCTGTAATTCACGCGTGTGAGATTATAATATAACTAAATCGACGATATCGATTGATTAGTTACTCTAAAGTGTCCCCCCTTTTTACAATTTGCAACCGCCAACCTCTAACCTAACCAGCCCCCCTTCCAACCTCCCCCCTTTTACCTTAAGCGCTGGGTGCTAAACCTCTCGACAGAAAACCGCAGAACCTGTTTCTAAGCTCTGCTCAAGCAAAAACGTTCCTCAAAACAGTGGGGTTCCGCTTATCCAATTTTACACTTATCTCCTATAATGTAATGTGGATTCTAACGATACCCGATTGACCAACCAAAACACCTCTGTGATTCCCCCTCTGGTTGTTCTGATTCCGTGCTAGTTGTCTCCTTGGCTTGTCCAGCACCTCTCACTAGCACCACTTTCCCACTTGGCTTGTCACCTGTTCCAGTCCAGTCCCCAGTGGTCTGTCGATTGACCAAACAAAACATCCCTGTGTGCCTTCTCTGTTCGGTCCCGTCGGTGCTAGATGTCCCCTTGTCGTGTCCAGCACTTGTCGGGTTCTCTTCTTATGATCAACTTACCTACTTGGCTGGTCACCACCTTTTCCGGTCAAGTGTCCTAGTGGTCCAGCTAAGTTGCAAGCTTGAAAACCCTTGGCAACGCCCCACACTCGGGCACCTTTTTAAACTGCTGAAATGATCGAAACGATCGGTCTCATGAAAACAGTATGGGTATACTATCTAATTAATATAAAGGTTTGATCCAACTGATCTGGAGTCACTTTCATTTTTTTGTTTTATGGTTTTTGTTCCTTTTTCTGTTCTTTTTCGGTTTTTGTTTCGCTTTTTGTCTTTTTGATCGTTTTTTTGTCCCCCTAGTTACCCCCCTTACTGTCAAGTAGGTTCCACTCCGTAGTCATGATGTCGTAAAAACACCCAGGAGCGCCATGAAAACACTATGTAACAGTCGCCTACTTAAGTCACATATGAAGTTAAAGAAAAATAGACACTATCTCTTGTGTTTTTCTACCTCGAACGGTCGGAGCCAATTCGGTTCACTTGCGACATGAGTCTAAAACCCTCGTTACAGCTTAAAAGCCACAACCAAATTACCCCCACTCGAGAGAATAAGAACGTCCATACTTAGGTCTCAAAATACCCAAAATACGCGAACGCCGTTAAAAACAGGCTCGGAACAGTCCGTACAGTTACTTTTTATTAGACAGTGGATCTTTGATCTATTTCAGATGGATCAACCTGAACTCTCCTTACCTCAACATAACAATTATAAAACACAATCAAGAAAACTAAATTGAATACTCACATACCAGCACAATCGAGAATTGGAGTAGCTAAATTAACTAGCGACTCTAGCATAAATGTAATGACTTGAGAAGTTTGCAATTAATAAATTCCAACAAAGGAAATGAGAATTAAAGTTTTGGGTTGGACCATTGGGAGACTTCGATTGTCCACTTTTCCACCGAAGGTTGACTCTGATCCACTTCGAATCAATATACTCTTCTTTCGTAATCGTTCTGTCTCCTATTTTAGGATAGGACAACTCTAATCTCGTGTGATTTTTATATCTTGAAATTGCGAATAGCAATTTCCCGCTGCTTTTTCGACTAATTTCCCGCGATTGTAATTCGGTTGTTCTGATCTTGCATTTCTGAGATTTTCAGTTGTCGCGAGAAAGTTGAGCATGACAGGCTCAATTCAAATTCTTGAAAAATTGAATTTCACCCCAAAATTACGTTGTTCGTATCGATCAAAATTCCAAATATGACTGATTGGCACACCAAAACACGCAAACGCCGTTAAAAACAGGGTCGGAACAGTCAGTGTAATTACTTTTTATTAGACAGTGGAGCTTTGATCCTTTTCAGATGGATCAACCTAAAACTCTCCTTACCTCAACATAACAATTACAAAACACACTCAAGAAAACTAAATTGGGTACTCACATACCAGCACACTCGAGAATTGGAGTAACTAATTTATTCAGCAGCTCTAGCATTAAAGGTAATTAAGTTTTAACTCAAGAAGTTTGTAAATAATGAATTCCAGCAATGGAAATGAGTTTTGACTTGAGAATTGAGTTTTGAAGCTGTCCATTTCACCTCAAAGTTACGTTGTTCGTATTGCTCAAGGTCAAACTTCCAAATATGACCGACTGGCACACGTAGTCATGATGTCGTAAAAACACCCAGGAGCGGCATAAAAACACTATGTAACAGTCGCCTACTTAAGTCACATATAAAGTTAAAGAAAAGTAGGCCCTATAACCATTGGCTCAAGAGTCAAGGACACTATCTCTAAAATTTTTCTACCTCAAGCGGTCGGAGATAATTCGGTTCACTTGCGACTTGAGAATAAAACTTTGTTACAGCTTAAAGGCCAATGCCAAAATACCTTCCCCGTTCTAGAAAATGAGAACTTCCCCATACTTAGGTCTCAAAATACCTAAATCAAGCGAACCCCGTTAAAAACAGGATCGGAATCTTACGTTTAGTTAGTTTTTATTAGACAGTGGACCTTTGGTCCATTTCAGATGGATTAAACTAAAAACTCTCCCTTTCTCATCACAGCAATATAAAACACACTCCAGAAATTTAAATTGGGTTTCTTCTGGGTGAAGAAAATTAATTTCAATTTCAATTTAAAGTGGTTCACTCTGGTCCACTTCTAATATGTATCTTCTTTACTCGCGATCACTCCGACTTTTGTTTCGAA